>NC_136976.1:30273509-30437110 GCF_032717465.1 Coenobita brevimanus | reverse complement strand
ATGAGTAGCGATGAGTAACTTGAGTGAAGATGAGTGAGTAGGATGAGTTGTGAATATAGACTTGGTATTTGCTTCGTCGTCTTGACCTCTTCACTCCTGCGTCAGCGGTGGACGTTGGGAGGATGTAGCAGAGAGAGGAGGGTGAGGTCTGGTGGTTGTGAGGTGTGAGTTGTGTATCATTCTTCGTTTGTTTGTTTTGTTTTTCTTTCTCGATGTGTTCTAGGTCCTTTTCTCTTGTGATTTACTCGTTGTGGGATGAAGACTGCCGCTACTTGTAGGTGCGTGTAGAAGATTATACAGACGACTCGTAGAGTTGTTACTTTGTAGTTGATTGTAGATGGTTGTAGTTTGTTTATTCGTCATAGAAATTGCAAGATTGTTTGTATCAGTACTTTGTTAAACTACTTGCAAGGCGTCCTGTGACCTCTTCACCTCTACATCAGCGTGATGATCGGGGAGATGGAGGGGGGTTAGAGAGAATACTGTCAGGAGCTGGTTGTGAGTTGATGGTTGTGAGAGGTACTTTTTTGTTTTCAATCTTGATATTTTGTAGGAATTCACTGTTGATTCGTAGACGAGGTTCGTGTACGTTCGCTGCTACCAAATGTCATAAAAAGACTTTATAGTTACTTGTAGAGAAGTTATATATATATATTAGATTTGTGGACGAGCGGTTGTTATACTTGAGTTGCTTGTACGTTGATAATCTTGGTTCCCATTTGTCATGCAATGACAAAGGAGAGATAAAGAATAGTATGGGACTATTTTTATTTGTCTTGATAATGTTAACAGTCTCTCACACACGAGAGAAGTTAAGTAGAGTCCCGCTAGCTACCTCCTGTCTTGCTCTCTCTCTCTCTCTCTCTCTCTCTCTCTCTCTCTCTCTCAAGTTGCTAAGCCTTCCTCCCTACACCCTGCCGATTCTATGGCCTCTCTTCTTCTGAGCTCTCTTTCCTAAATTCTGGTGAAACAGGAGTCGTGTCACGTGTGTTCACTGTGGTTGGAAAGTTCTAGAAGCCTGTGTGTATGTGTGTGTATGGTCATGAGGCGCTGTCGTGTGCCTATAAAGCATTCCTTGAGTTAAGAGTATGTATGCATGTTTAGCAATGCTCGATTCTCGCAGACACAATACCTTCTCACCATCTGACTTCCTGCTTCTATCTGTCTATCTATCTATTTATCTATCTATCTATCTATTATGATTTGTAATTATAATAGGGGTACGATCACAGCATTTTTCCACTCTGCAGGAACAGTTTCACTCATCCATGCCTTCTTACATATCTCCAAAAACCACTTCATCCCATTCTCTCCACTACACTGAAGCAACTCTGCATACACCACATCAACCCCAGCTGCTTTTCCATTTTTCAGCCGCTTCACAGCACTCTTCACCCGTGTGAGTGTCACGTCTCCTGGCACTGTATTCCTTCTCTGCACCCCCCCCAAAAAAAAAACAGTCATGTTTACAGCCGCTCTGCTCTCTCTATTCCCATTCATCAGGCTTTCAAAATATTCTTTCCATCTGGTCCTTACTTCATCCTCGTGGGTTAATAATCTACCACCTACATCCTTCACCTCATTACATTTCTTTCTGCTTTCACTTCTGCATTTCTGTACCTCTTTCCAGAGTAACTTCCTATTTTCAGAGTAGTTCGCATTCATTTTTCTTCCTAGATCATCAATTACCTCCTCTTTTCTCTTCACTAGCCTCTTTACATGCTTCTTGCTCTCAATATATTCAGTTCTTATTTCAACTGAACCCCTGTCCTGTAACCACTTTAGCCACTTCTTCCTCTTTTCCTCCAGTACTCTCTTAACCTCCTCATCCCACCATGCTGTACCTTTCTTCTTTGTTGTTACTCTTGCCACACCACACACTGCTTTAGCATTCATAACTAAGCCATCCCTATATTCATTCCACAGGCTGTCCAGATCCATTTCATTCCAATTTACTGATTCTAACTCCTCCTCTACTTTGGTCCTGTAATCATCTGCCTTTTCTTTGATCCTCAGCTTCTCAACTTTCAGTCTTTCTCCCTGTCTGCTCCTCTCTCCTGATCCACGTCACTCCTCTCAGCTTAATCTTCCAAACCACAATCATATGATATGACAGACCTCCACATCGTCCTCTCACAACCCTCGTATCAGCAACCATTTCCATCATCGCCCTCCCTACGAGCACGTAATTAATCAGGCTTCTTTCAACACGATCCCCTTTCCCTCTATACCATGTATATTTATGTGCATCTTTGTGTTTGAAATACGAGTTACAAATGCGCAGCCTCCTTTCCTAACATATATCCTTTAGTCACTTTCCATTATCATTTTCTCCTGGTACTGCATAATTACCTGTTATGTCATCCTCAGGACCAGTGCTTACTCTTCCATTCATATCCCACTACTTCACTCAGCTCATCCCCAAGACCTGTCTTTCTCTCTCTCTCTCTCACTCCTGTCCTCACACAGTGCATACGCTACAATCACCGTCACTTTCACCTTCTCAAACTTGAACTTGACATACATACACCTCGAGCTGAAACATTTGTAGTCTCTCATTATACTCTGCCACACCTCATTCATCAACAAAGTAACTCCTTCCTTTGCATCTTCCTCGCCCATTCATGCCCGATCTTACACATTTCACACCCTCCCACCCCTCCACTTCACACCCTTTCATCTTTGTTTCACACAATGCCATCACGGCATATCTCACACTCTTGAACATATTCACCACTTCCACCATCTTCTCTCCTCATTCATACCTCTCACATTCCACATGGCCATGCGATTCTGCCCATTTGGCTGGGACCCTGGGCAGGTATTGGGCCCTCCAAGGCTCTCTGAAACAACTGCCATGATTAAGTGATTTTGAATAGGGAAATCTGGGGGACACTTAACCCTGCAAGAAACCCCGGTTATATGGTTACCACCTAGCGTTGTAAATTGTTTCCAGGGTACAAGAAAGCATTTGGCTTGACACTCAGTGCAGAGTGGTGGTAGTCAACCAATCAATCAATCGTCTTTATTTCGTATCTCGTGATACATAAAATATAATACATTTCATCATCATAAATACTATAGATACTCCTTCACATCTGAATTTAATAAAATATTTACAATAACCAAATCCTTAACAATCAAATCGAGGAGTTGATCCAATTTCAATTATTAACCCCTTAACTGCAGGACGTCACTTTCGTGACGCTCGGCCACAATGGATCATACCACAGGGCATCACTTTTGTGATTCTGTGTTATTTTGAATTATCCTGGGCTCTCAAGTGGTGGCTTGTATCATCTATCAGTACTGTCAATGTCCAACACTAGTCAGCACTCCAAATCTCATCTGTACTCCCATCCATTGTTGACATTTTAGCGATTTTCACCCCTTCCTGACTCCCCTCCCTACCTGCCCTCCACTACCCTGTCCTCTCACCTCCCACGCCGCGCTGCGCTAAGCAAATTTCCCCCAGATTTTTCCACAGATTTCATCCATTGAAATAAGCCCTATGCCCTATACTTATACAAAATAATATATACCAAAAAAAAATAAGGTAAGTGATAGTGTTATACACCAGGAATTGGCTAATTATAACCTGACAACACCTCACGTGCATTCATTCGCTACATTACCACGGTAATTTCCCCTTTGAATTATGCCTTGTAATCGATGTCTGTAATAAAAATATATATCAGAATGGAAGAGAGAAGCCTAAGTGACATTTACATTCACCTGGAACTACCTATTTCTTTATGTACTGCCGAGATTTTCTACCAATAAAAAATTAGCATGTAAGTTGGCAGCAGTCAGCCTCAGTGTCATTGTCAACCCTAGCCTTCTCAGATAAGCCGCGGCATTTAGTTCCTTGTCCTCCGCTGTGGTCAAACCATGTCGCACTTGCGCCCCGCCATTTCTGCCGTTTCTGCGCCCATTGCAAAGGGTCCCGTGACCTCTACCCCCATAAAAAGTCGTGAGGGAAGCAGGAAAGGACTTAATGACTCTGCAGTGGCACGTGAACTAGCAGAATTGTCCATGGTGATGATGGATAGTGATTTTGATGATTCGGGTGAATCGTGTGATGAGCCGGGTGAGGTAATCGTGCCAGAAAGTGCTAATACGAGTGCTTCAGTGTCGGAAGTTATCCCTAGCTCCAAGGGAAAGGAGCTGTTAGTGCAGCAAGGGAAGGAATTTGGGAAGGGAGTGAAAAGGCGGCGTGTTAGCCCCAGAACAATGCCCCCGCGTGACCCAGCCCGCCATGAGTCCCGAGTTGATTCACCTCCCCGTTCCCCAAGCCCCACTTCACTCATTTCTTCCTCTTTGTCTGCTGAGTTATCTCCAGAGTCTTCGTCGTCAGAGTCACCACCAGCATCAACAGTGAAGGCAGGCCGTAGAGGAAGAGGTAAATCCCGGACTGGTAAAAGTAGAGTTGGTAGTAGGGTAAGGGCTGCTAGTGCTGTACGGCAACCCAGGGTCAGTGCGAGTGACCTTGAACGGGGTAAATCTTCCTCACAGCCACCCACCACCACCATCCACCCTACACCGCCACGACAGGGAATCCTGAATGCCTTTGCATGGACAGAAGGGTCCGATTTTGTGCCTGAACATTTAGTGTTTGATGAGAGTTCCTCAGGAGTTCAGCCTGCCTTCACTATGGACGATAATGCTGAGTGTGTGGACTACCTTTTGGCCTTCCTAGATGACGAAGTCATGCAGCACATACAGTATGTGATGAGACCAACAGGTATGAATCACAACATGCTGCAAGTGGTACAGGTGCAGCCAAGATGCAACAGTGGTCCATGCTTGGAGTGCAGGAGCTGTATGTGTTCTTTGCCCTCATGCTTCTCATGCCACACTCCAAGAAGCATGAGTTGGAAGAATACTGGTCCATGGACCCCTTACTACCCTCACCCACCTTCAATAAGTACATGGCCGGAGATCGCTTCCGGAACATCATGGGAAACCTGCACTTTGCCGACAACGATGTACTTTCCCAAACCGACCCACTTTGAAAGATCCGGGAGATTATGAGCAGAATGAAGGATAAGTTTATGTCATTCTTCCACCCCTTTCAGAAGGTTGTCATTGACGAATCCTTGGTTTTGTTCAGAGGACGTCCTTGGTTTGTTCAGTACATTCCAAGCAAACGCCATCGCTTTGGAATTAAGTTCTTTGTACTGTGCGACTGTAAGACGGGGTACATCCTTGACTTCGTCATTTATTCAGCCAGCACTGTCGATCTGGATAAAACACACCCCCTTGGCTTCTCAGGCTGTGTAGTGAAAGTGCTCCTTGAAAAGTATTTTGGTGGGAATCATGTGCTGTATATAGACAACTACTATACAGCACTGAAACTTGCCAAATACCTTTCTGAGCACGGCATTGGCTCCTGCGGCACTGTCAAAAGTAATCGTGCCCACTTCCCTAAATTCACAGAGGCAGGAACCTCGCAGCGAGGAGACGTGCACCTACGCAAGTCTGAGAAGATGCTGGCAATACGGTGGCATGACAAGAGGGTCGTGCACATGCTCACCACCGTACATAAGGGGGAGATGACAGACAGTGGGAAGGTCGACCGTAGGACAGGCGAACCTGTGATGAAACCTGATGCTGTGTTGGACTACAATATCAACATGCAGCTGGTGGACAAGTCCGACATGATGATTGGTGAGATCGACTGCCTCAGGAAGAATACTAGGTGGTACAGAAAAGTTTTTCTGCATCTGATAGATATGACGATGCTGAACACCTTCATCCTGTACAAGATGAAGGTCAAGCCACCTAAGTCCTTCTCCCTGAGGTTGTTTGCCAGGACTTGTATCCAGCAGCTGCTGGAAAGATATGGTAGGGTGACAGCAGCAACTCCAAGGCGCCATCCAGTAACACTTCCCGACCGACTTGAGCAGAGGGCGTATATGGATCGGCACAGACTGGAGCTAATGCCTGCCACAAGGAAAAGGAAGGCTGCGATCCGCAGGTGTCAGGTGTGCGCACATACCACCCGCCGCACACCTGAGCACAAATGCACCTCTTGGCAGTGCACTGAGTGCCAGGTTCCCCTCTGTGTTACCTGCTTCTTTGATTACCACAGCCAGAAGCAGTTCTAACAGTGCAAGTGGGAAAGGAGAATAATGTGGAAATAATGTGTAAATAATGTGGAAATAGCAAGTGAAAGCAATGGATGTTCAGTACATATGATTGAACAGTGTATTATAGTTTTATCTTACTGAAAGTGACAGTGAATAACGTAGTGTAAGTAAAATAGAAGGGTAAATATTGAAAATATAATAGAAAATGTAAATAGTAATGTAAGTAATTAGTAATATAAGAATATGAGTACAAATACTTTATGTTATAACAGTGAAAGTGAATCCGTGGCTCTCTATGTATTTTACTGAATGAAAAATTGAATGACTTCAGTGACAATAAACTAATACTACTGAAGGAAACTTATGGAGAAAGACTCCAGATATATATAAGTGTGATATAGTAATAGAAATATAAAGTGTGAGGGGTTTTATGAATAATAAATGACAGAGTACCAAGAGCGAACTAGCGCAAGTGCGACGGTCAGACACGCTCGTAATTTCCATTGCTTTCACAGTGGGCTTTTTTTGGAGTATGGATCCCAAACTATTTGAAAATCATAGAGTAGTGTTTATAGTGTTAATATCTGGCTGTGGTAATATTACGGGTTGTCGGGAAGTGTAAAGTGGAGACTTCGTTACCCAACTTCAGAGGTCTCCACAAGTCCTACGGTAACCGATGAAGGCTCAACAAACATTCCAGGAGAAAGCTGAAGGTATGTGCCATAGGCATATGTAGTTTTAATATTCTAGGACTAATAACTGATTTTTGGCAAATATTTTTTGAGAGTCTGTTGGAGCCCGAATAACCCCGCGGGACACGCAAAACATTGGTAAACATGCCCGCGGTGTAGGGGTTAAAAAATAAAAAATAAAAAAAATAAATAAATCCAATATATACAATTTGCATACCAACACATGCAGTATCAACTGTTATACATCTTTTTCAAAATTTACATTAACTCCACACCACTTATTTCCTCATGGTTTTGCACCCACTGAATTCTGGCATTTATAATGTCCACAGAGTTATCCAATATATCTATCTCATATTTATCTTAAAAATATTTCAATAAACGAAGAACATGGTGGCCAGAGGACTGATAAAATAACCTAAAAACCGCATTATTCTTTCTACTTAGGGCTTTAAAATACCTAGCTTGCACTAGGGCAACATGGTGTCTAAGTAAAAGTAGTCCTGCTGCCTTGGATATACTATGATTACTTATTAATCTTGGGACGTTATATATTTTCTTAAGAGCATTCGCAAATGCACTTTCAAAGCTTCTGAATACATTGCTTCTAAGCATATCTTTCATATTCCAAAGACTTAAACCATAGTCAGGCACACAGTATGCTTTAAACAAAATACAGTAACGTCTGTGCATTAACGTTCTTAAATTTTCTAATTACTGAATTAAATTTAGCATAAAATGAGTTCACTCTGAAAGAAATATCTTTATCAGAAAAGTTGTCTTGAATTACATGGCCTAAATATTTGTATTCATTTACCACTTCATAACGATTTAAATAACGGATACCTTGTGCCTGTTTCTTATTATCTTGAAATATAAAAATTTTTGATTTATCTTTGTTAATTCTTAAATTCAGATTATTAATATTCTGTTCAAATATGTCACACAAATATAGAACATGCTCTTCACTATCAGCTAGTAATGCTACATCATCAGCATATGCAATTGCATTCAATCTAACAACCCCAAGGCAGCAACCCACATCTGTTTCCGTCAGGGTTTTTAAAACATTATCTATGTACAGTTTAAAAAGTAAAGGAGAAAGAACTCCTCCCTGCCTCACTCCTTTATTAATCATATGATACATTCCTTTACTCCCATTCCATGTAATTCTTGCTAACTGGTTTCTTAAATATCTCATTAAAATTAATGTTAAGTCAGGGGGAACTCCTTTATCCAGAAAAATCTGACCCAGTTTAAAATGATCAACATTATCAAAGGCCTTTGATAGATCCATAAAAGCTATGTATGATTTTCTGCCTCCTTTTGTATAAGACCTAATGGTTTCTTTTAATAAAAAACAAGCATCTCCTGTAGACATTCCAGTACAGAAGCCAAATTGTATGGACTCAAAAAATACACTCTCACTTAAAATATTTAAAAAATGAAGTTCTAAAATTGTTAAAAGACAAGATGAAACCATTACTGGTCTATAGTTAGCAGAGTCCGCTACATTACTCTTCATATCTTTCATTATGGGAGTGATATCACCCTTTAACATTTCAACAGGTATATAACAATGAGTAAAACAATTGTTGATAAAATGTGTTAAAATATTTAAAAACTCCACTGAAGCATGCTTTAGTAAAAAAGAATGTATTCCATCATGCCCTATACCATCATTCAATGACTTAATTAACATAGAAAGTCTTTCAACTGATATGCATATATGAAACTTTCTTTTAATTTTCCACCTTTCTTTCAATACTCTGAGAAAGGAGTCCTCTTCATCACCACTACTAACATCTCCAAGTCCCCTGAGCATTCTTCCATTAAAAATGTTTATTATTTCCTTATCATTACTGGTCCCATCAACTACTTTTAATGACCTTATTTTATTACTTTGTTTCTTGATTTCTTTCCAAAAGGCTGTCATATTCTTATTTAAGAATTTTTCTTCCACAGCCTTTGATCTTTCACTAATTTCTTCCTTCTTGCACTTAGAGAGTGCTAATTTAAATTCTTTCCTACTACCAACCATCTTCATGTACTCCTTTGAATTTCTTTCTTTTCCCTTTTTCAACCATTCCATGTAGTCACAGCGTGATCTCTCATACAGTGTTTTAACATTTCTATTCCAACCAGGAATAATTCTATGTTTATTTTTTCTTATCCTCATACCCTTAAATTTCTTAGTACGAGATGATAATGAAGAAATCAGTTGCTCATAAAAAATATCAAGTTCTTGTATATGCTGCTTACGTTGGCATCCAGTAACCTGGCAACTTAATGTTTCAAGAGCAATTAACCTTGTCAAATCATTATTAACATCTTTTTCTATTGTTTTAATATCATCAGCACTTAGGCTGTTCCAATTTAAAAAGTCCTCACTAACACTTGTTTCTCGGGTCTGGTTAGTACTTGGATGGGTGACCGCCAGGGAACACCAGATGCTGCTGGCATTCCTACGTGTCAAGTGGGGTTGGTGGAGGATTAGTGCCCCTCCCTGTAAAACAATTAATTCTAAGCCCTTGACCACCCCGTTTGGGATACATGGCGTCTGGCAATGGATGAATGGAAAATGTACCAAGGCATTCTTCAGGGGCAATTTATGTACATACATACAACCATTGGTAAATGGTCTGATCCAATAAAAGAATATAACACCTGTATATTAGAAATTATCACATTTTTGGAATCTCTACCTATAATATGGTCTAACCATGTTGTGTAGGAGTTGTTGTAAGGAATAAATGTAAATGTGTTAATATCAAGCATATCATAATCAAAACATTTCAGGTCATTTCTCCCAATAAAATTGCTGAGATTATTCCATGCTCTACCTATGAATGGGTCTGCATTAAAATCTCCTAAAAAATACACATTATCATAGCTATAATTAATTAAAACCTGCTCCAACTTACTCAGTGACTCTAAATAATGTTCAAGGGTGACATCCTCCCAAACATCACTTTTTACATATACATTTACCAGTAATACTGTGAAACCTCTCACTGACATTTCCAAAATTATCATATTTGCTTCAAGAGATATAACTTTAACTTGAAAGGAAGCATTCTTTTTCCACAGACAAACAAGCCCTCCCTCACATCTTCCTCTAAATGATTTAACTGATTTCTCTGAATAGCCAGCAGCAGATCCCACACCCATATACCTTTCATCAATAAAAGCAATATCTCCTAGAAGTAGTAGTAGTAGTAGTAGTAGTAACAATCGTAATAATAATAATAATAATCCATCCATTCATCATCCAATCCTACGTTGCCCCATGAGGAGAGTAGGAGCCCGGGGCTAGGCAGTGGGTCCTGACATTTAAGATGAGAGTGACCAGCCTCACTCATCCCTAAGTGGCATTACATGAGCAGTAAACCCCAACCGCCACTTGGATATAAACTTGCACCGGCTCAATCCGAATGGGGCACAATAATTACCCACTAAACCACCAGGCGCCAAAATTTGGTTACATGGTTACCACCCAGCGCAGTACGTGGTTTCCTGGTGTACAGGAAACCATTTAGCTTGTCACTCAGTGTAGAGTCACCCACAGGCAGAAGGAAGAGGAAAGAATGAAGGAAAGAAGGATGGAAGAGGGAGTGTAATAATAATAATAATGATAATAATAATCCATATCATCATCAGTTAGAGGAGGAAGAAAATTTATAAGAAAAAGGAAAACACAGAAAGGACGAAAGAAAGGACAAAAGAAGTGTGAACGAAAGAAGAAAAAGAAGAGTGGGAGGAAATGAAATGAAGGAAGCTGCAATGACCTTGACCTTCCACAAAGACCGACTGAGAACGAGTAGCACCAGACTCTCCTCTCTCCTCCCCTCCCTTCACCCATCTTCACCTCACTTCTTCCCCTACTGCAGGAGTTCCCTTCAATTCCCTCCCCTCTACTCCTCTTCCTTCCCCTAACTCCCAGAGCTTCTCTCCCCTTCCCTCCACAGCACCCAATCCATCCATCAAGTCCGACAAAAGTGGTCGAGAGTACTGAGGAGCCGGAGTGACAGAGAATTTACCGGAGAGTTCTTCTGGCAGGACCCACCACGTACACCAGTGGATCGAATAGCCAGAATATCAAATCAAGACGATGTATGCCCCCCTTTTCCCCATTCCTTCGCCAGGTACCCCCAAACAAAAGGCATTATATATCGCAAGTAAAATGCCCGCCTTATATCTGGAGGATCCGTCCCTTAAATTGTGGATTGCGACGTTAGATTAGGAAATTAAAGAGAAGTTCCCCTCTGTTTCTCTCTTATCACCTACCTCAATTTCCTGTAGAAACGGAAGAAGGTGAACAAATATTGCTAGAACGAAACACGCAAAGTAATCTATCCAACGACTTTAGTCGGGAATATCTATAATTTGTACCCAGTGACCACTACAGGAAAACATTGAAGATACGTTGCTAATAAATGAAATATACGTTGAAACTAAGAGAGTGGATAGATTAAGGCATTACAATAGAAAAGTACATAAAAAGGGTCAATAGTGAATTATCTTCCATTTTAAATGCATGATTTTCCGGCAACATCAAGGTAATATTATCAGTTAAGAGAAAAGACTTGACCCATCATAACTGCAAAGAATTAGTGCAGTGGATAAAAGGAATCACTTTAAAATAAGGAGAGTAGTAACATAAACATTGCGGAACCGATGGGATGTTCATTTACGTGTCTATCCTTCCGTGTTTTGGGGATTAGGTATGTATTCTTGATGTGTGTGTGTGTGTGTGTGTGTGTGTGTGTGTGTTTATTTCTGTGTCTGTGTGAGTGTATGCGAAAAAATGTCCTTCGTTCCAGTATATTTTCATTTTTCAGTCCTGAAGAAATAATATATCAGAGGAAAGTTGTGATAACATGGCTCTCGCTCGCTCCTCACGAGTTCACAAAGCACTCTTTATTCGTTATTATAATTTAACATTGTGCTCTGGTGGTTGGAGCACCCTAGTTGGAGTGAAGGCGTTGCATATGTCCCAGGCAAAATAAAATGACACGGTGGGAGGAAGAATTAAAAAAAAAAAAAAACAATGACGTATACTGACTGAAGAGGTCAGACACACGAAACATGCACGAAACCAAAGGTGTTGAAGAAATGGAAGGCACAGAGATGGATGAGTTGTAGGAGGTGTGTGTGTGTGTGTGTGTGTGTGTGTGTGTGTGTGTGTGTGTGTGTAATTCACCGGGTCGGTCAGGATCACTTGATGGTCGTGATCGTCAGCTTTTACCCTCCCGGAAGGGAGCTGAGTGCTCATATAGTCCAATCTAAGAGCAAGGCTGTGACCTTCACACACGCACACACCCGTCCCCTTGCTCAAAGGGGACAGTAACCACCCACTTCGTCAGTGAAACTTTTCGCAACCTGAGCGAGGCTCGAACTCCCGTCCACCAGTTGGCAAGCGAGAACGTTACCACTGCACCAGTGAGCGGTGTGTGTGTGTGTGTGTGTGTGTGTGTGTGTGTGTGTGTGTGTGTGTGTGTGTGTGTGTGTGTGTGTGTGTGTGTGTGTGTGTGTGTGTGTTTGAGAGAGAGAGAGAGAGAGGGGTGGGGGGTACAGAAAGAGCTAGAAAAAGTGACAGAATATTAAAATGGAAGGCGACTGAAGAAGCGACGCTGAATATAAAATGCTAACGGGCAAAAGAAGACAGGAAGAGGGAGGAGGGAAAGGAGAGTTAACAGGAGGGAGGGAACATGGCGAGAAGAGGGGAAGAGATAAGAGAATAGGTGTGGGAATAACAATTGTTGAAGAAAAATCCTTAATGTATAAGAAAGTAAAGCAAATCAGAAGGAGGGAAGAAGTCAAGAGAAGTGAAACAGCAAAAGGAAATAGAGTGAAGACGAAGGAAGGAGTGTGGAGAGAAAAGGGGTAAAGAAAAGTGGTTGGAAATAGAGGTTGATGATTATTTGCTAATGGCTTGAGAAAGCAGGGAGCAGAGATTGAAGACGAGCGATGGAGTGAGCAAGAAGGAAGGAAGGAAAAGAAAAAAAGCGAGTAAGAGACAGATGTGGGAATTCGAGATAGGAGATAAATTGTGAAGGCAGGACGAACCAGAGGAGGAGGAGGGAGGAGAAGGAGGAGAAAGCAAGGAGAGGCAGGATAGAGGAGAATGGGACTGTGGAAGGAATAAGATGTAATGAGAAAGTTGGTTGGGAAAAAGGGAAGGTTAAAGATGAATCGATAAAGCATGATGAAACAAGAGGAGGGAGCACGGGAAACAGAGAGCGATTATAAAAGAGGGTAATGAGGAAGCAAGGAGTGTGAAAAGAAAGACAGATTAAGAGTACAGCCTTGGGAAGAGTAGAGATAGAAGACTGATCGTTAAGGCAAGACGATGCAGCAAAAAGGGGCAAAAAGGAAGAAGAGTGAAGAGAGAGGAGAAAGTGTGGAGAGGGATAGGGGATGGGAGTAAGGGAATGTGTAGAGACGAAAAAACCTGTAAGATAATAAGTATGGAATAGGAGACGTTGTAAATAAATCGTTAAGGCAAGACGAGGCAGAAGGAGGGACCAGGGGGAGTGGGAAGGAACAGTGAAAAAAGGGCGTGTCGTGAGGGGAACGGATGAGGAAAATGAGAGTGTGGTGAGAAGGGAAGAGAGTTAGAGGAGTGGGTGGGAGGTCAATTGACCGGAGACTTGATAAGTGTTTGTGAGCAAAAGTTGGGCAGATGGATCACCAGACTGGGAATGGAAGGGAAGGGGAGCAGAGGCAGGCATTAAAGAAGGTGATGGGTTCGTAAGAAGTGACTTGAAGGGGACGTTACGCATCTAGGGTCCATAGAATGGTTAGGGGAGATAATGAGTCGTATCCTAAGTGACTGACGATTTCGTGAGGACTTTTCCATTGCGATTATTCTGTGTATTATACAAAAACACTCCCTTGGTTTTTGTTGATGCAAACTATCGATATTATAACGATAAAAGTAATATAGGAAAGAAAGATATAGTGTAATATGTAAAAGAATTTACTGAGGAAGTAATGTCACGAAACCTCTTTGCCAACTAGAATATGTATAGTACTTTAACCTTTTCAGTATCAGACGTCTCTCATATGACCATCCTGAGCACATATTTATTTATCATTCCTGGTGTCCCCTAAAGATTTTGGGAGTGATTAGAGTGATTTTGGTGAGCTTTATTAAGCTAGATCTGTTAGATATAGCCACTTTTACCATTTACTGTAATTAGAAGGCGACTCCACTAAGACGAATCTAGCCACCAGGAGAAGTTTAAAAAATACATATTGGCTTGAAGGTGTCAAAGATTTTGCTCGGATGGGTGCAGTGAGATTCCGGGGCATCATTGCTTCTCGGGCTACTAATGGCGAAGGTTACAGTTTTACCTTTCACCACGAGAGGCGTGATGGTAAATAGAATAAGGTACTCGTAGGTAACAAAGCAGTATACATTGCGATGGGACTAGTGGATACAAAAACATTGTCTTTTGTAAATATACAGTTACTTGCAATACTGCAGGAGCTTCTCGTTATTAGACAGTTAGTGAAAGAACGTAAAACCAAATTTAGCGTGACTTCTACCAGTCGTTTGCTCTGTGATAATCAGTGATATCTTGGCTTTCGAGTTTTATTGGCTTGATGTTCAGATGTCGTTTGGTGTACAGATGAAGAATGATTAGGCTAAATACCTACTGAATACATGAGTGTTAAGGTTGGAATAAATACTTGCTCTATCTCATTTTCTACCAAAATGCCAGCTGTAACGTCGGTGTTAGGTCGAGGTCCTCCGGATGAATAAGCACATGGCGGGAAATAAATTTTTCCTAGAAGTTTAATAGGCCCGAGAATGGAACTTGATATTTATTTATTTACTTATTTATTTATTTTTTACATAACGTACAAACCGGATGCGATAACCTATAAACCACAAGGTCCCCTTTTCTCTGACTTATGGTCGCTTGTGTACTGTACATTCATTATGCAGAGGCATTGCGATTGCCGCTGTTATGTGTGAGAGTGACGCAGCCTACATAATATCAGGAATTTATTGTGAAGCAGAGGTCCGATGACATCTTAAAACGAAGTTCATGATGTCCCCAGAAAACTAACGTAGCCTAATGTGAAGATGCAAATAATTCCGAAACTTACTTCCTAGGAATATGGCAAAAAAAGCCACTAGTGAAAGGTACTGAATCCTTAAAAACCAAAGTCGGTTAACGCTGGGAAGGCTTAATAGACAATTTATATTATTCACAGTCTATGGTGTCAGATTATGTTGTGCTGAATCTGCACGGAAGCTTTTCGATCGCAAGTACACTTGACAGTCCGTTCCTGCTCGTGATGTGCAGGTCCGCTGAGACAGGGACAAGTCTATGACAAGTCTCTTCATTGAACCTTCATCTGTGGATGCGTCGCGGCAAAGTTTCCGCGGAATAAGAACTCTGCGGACCTTCCATGATTTGAAGAATAAAGTCATGATAGTAAGTAATGTCTTTGAATGGAGTACAGTAATATTTATACTGCTTCAAGGATGGTTTATATCCATAAGATTAGGTATGGGTGGCGTATCTCTTCTTGTATTGGAGATCCGAGGATGTACTCGTGAAACGCAAAACGTGTTAATCTCCAAAACATGATCAAATAAGCCACTTTATCCCAGGTGAACGATATTACTAGGAACTAACTGAGCTGAGACCGATATATATATATATATATATATATATATATATATATAATGTGAGGAAGAAGGAACCAAAGGCAACAAGCCCGCAAAACTGTTCCTTCCAAGAGAAAAACAAAATACAACAGAGAGCCAAATTCAAGATCCATTCATTTCGAGATCCCTGGACACATTGCATTTGAAAGACTGGAGATCATAGGAAGCAGGAAATACAGACAGAGGGAGACAGTTCCAGAGTTGACCTGTTGCATAAATGAAGGACTGGGAATAACGGTTAACTCTTGCATTAGAGAGCTGGACAGAAAAGGGATGAGAGTTTGCTGCAAGACGGGTACTACGCGCCCGTCGTAGAGGTGGAGGAATGCATGCAGACAGTTCAGAGGAGCAGTGACCACTGAAGTAGCGATAGAAAAGAGATAAAGATGCAACAGTGCGGCGAAGAGACAGAAGTTGAAGGGAGTCAGTAAGAGAAGGAGAGTTAATGAGACGAAAAGACTTTGACTCCACCCTATTGAGAAGAGCTGTATGTGGGGAGCCTCCCCATACATGAGAGTTGTACTCCACGCAGGGGCGGATAAAACCCCTGTATAGAGTCAACAGTTGTGCAGGGGTAAAGAAGGAACGGAGTCGGCTTAGCACACCCAATCTCTTGGAAGCAGATTTTACAAGAGATGTAATATGATCTTTCCAAGATAAGTCCCGAGTAAATGAAACCCCAAGCATGTTTAACGATGATGCAGGATGAAACTGATTGTTATTAAACATTAGTGGGTATACCCGTGGATGATTTTATCGGGTTGATAGGTGCAAAAACTGAGTCCTTGATGCATTAAAAACAACCAGATTATTTTTAACCCAGTCAGAGATACGAGCCAAGTCAGACATTAGGTGTGCCATAGCCTCATCCCTTGTTTGTTGAAGTAGCTGCTGAGATGGACGTTGCGGGAATCGAATGGAAAGGTGAGGGGTGGAGTCATCAGCGTATGGGTGGATAGGGTTAGATGTACAGCTTAGAAGGTCATTGATGAATAAAAGGAAGAGAGTTGGTGATAGGACAGAGCCCTGAGGAACACCACTGATGATAGATATAGAAGAACGATGGCCGTCTACAACAGCGGCTATAGAACGACCAGAAAGGAAGTTAGAGATGAAGGCACAGACAGAAGGATAGAAACCGTAAGAGGGCAGTTTGGAAATTAAAGATTTATGCCAGACTCGATCGAAATCCTTTGAGAAGTCAAGTGGAATGGCAAAGTTTTCGCCAAAGTTCCGAAAGGAGGATGACCAGGAGTCTGAAAAGTAGGTAAGAAGATCGCCAGTTGAGGGCCCCTAACGGAACCAATACTGACGATCAGAAAGAAGGTTGTGATAGGAGAGATGCTTTAAAATTTTTCTATTAAGAATAGACTCGAAAACTTTTGAGACACAGGATGTTAAAGCAATTTTGGACGATAGTCAGAGGGTTGGGAATTGTTACCCTTCTTTGGGACTGGCTGAATGAGAGCAAACTTCCAGCAAGAAGGAAAGGTACAAGTTGATAGACAAAGGCGAAAGAGTTTGCCTAGGCAGGGAGTAAGCACAGAAGCACAGTTCTTGAGAACAACAGGAGGGACTCCATCAGGCCCATATGCCTTATTAGTATTGAGGCCAGCAATGGCAGAAAATACATCAGCTGAAGAAATTTTAATGTCAGCCATGAGGAAGTCAGAGGGGGAAGTGATGGAGGAACAGCACTGGAATCGTCTGAGGAGGAATTGGAGGAGAAAGTCTGAGCGAAGAGATCTCCTTTATCAGTAGAAGAAATAACTACAGAGCCATTAGAGGAGAAAAGAGGAGGGAAGGATGATGAGGTAAAGTTGTTAGAAAGGTTTTTGACAAGGTGCCAGAAGGAGCGGGAAGAATCCGAGTTAGAGAGTTGAGAGCATTTTGTACGGATGAAATTATTTTTAGCAGAGCGAAGAACAGACTTAGCACGATTCCGGGCAGAAACGTATAAAAGATGTGAATCAGAGATGGGTTGGCTCTGGTACCTTTTATAGGCCCTCTCCTTGTTGTGGACAGCATTAGAACAAGCGTGATTAAACCAAGGCTTTCGTACATTAGTCAAAGGAAATGAGAAAGGAGTGTATGTTTCCATGCCCGAGAGAATAACCTCCGTATTGCGCAAGGCACACCCAGACGGCTCCCGGCCATGGAAGCAATAATCATACCATGGAAAATCAAAGAAGTACTGCCTGAGGGCCTCCCAATCTGCAGCTCCAAAGTTCCACAGACGACTTTTCTTTGGAGGGTTTGCAGGCCGTACCAGAGCGATAGGACAGGTTAAGGTGATAAGGTTGTGATCGGAGGAGCCCAACGGAGAGAAAAAATTAACAGTGTAAGCAGAAGGATTAGTTGTAAAGAAGAGGTCAAGTATGCTGGAACTCTCTCCAAGGCGGTCAGGGATACGGGTAGGGTGTTGTACAAGCTGCTCTAGGTCATTAAGGATAGAAAAGGTGTAGGCTTGTTCACCAGGTGGATCAGTGAAAAGAGAGGAGAATCAAAGGTGGTGGTGAACATTGAAATTTCCTAGAATGGAGATTTCAGAGAAAGGAGAAATGGATAGAATGTGTTCCATCTTCAAAGTAAGATAGTCAAAGAATTTTTGATAGTCAGTAGGAGATAAGTTAACAGCACAGTTATACTTAGTCAGAGAATGACAGGAAAGCCGAAGCCAGAGTGTAGAGAATTCAGAAGAATCGAGTTCAGGAACACGAGAGCAAGATAAGTTGTTGCGTATGTATACACAAAAGCCACCTTTGGCTTTGAAATGAGTATAGAGAAAGTAGGAGGATACAAAAAAGGGTCTGCTGTCAGTTGCCTCAGACAGCTGAGTCTCAGTTAGGAAAAGAAGGTGAGGTTTAGAGGAGGAGAGGTGGTGCTCAACAGAGCGAAAGTTAGAGGAAACGCCACGAATGTTGCAGAAATGAAGAAGAAGAGAGTCAAACAGTGGTTCCAGGCATCTTGAGTCGTCACCGGGAGAGGGGCAGAAGGTGGGGGCATTTATGGTCCCACTCCCCTGGGGACTCCGAGGCTACGTTATTCGACACCATTATTTTTTTCTAATTTTGAAAAGGAAGTGTGGTGTGTACTGTGCATGTAGTTTGGTGTTGATAGTTAAACTTGTATTGGAGAGTATGTTGGCCTACTCTCTGTGTTACTGGGACACTGAAAAATTTCAGCAAAGAGGGATGGTCGGAACCTAGTCCCGAGGGCTGAAGAAACGGGGGCTCCAGCTCTCCCTGTCATTAGCTTTCCATCCACCTTGGGAGTACTGCCCTGCTCGACTGGTGCTACAGTCTACTCTCCAAGTATGTAATTCCTAGCGGAAGGGAAGATCTGCAAGGAAATGGCAACCATCTTCTTCCATTGATAATCAACCTAAACTCAACTAACAGACCTTATTAAAAAGGCAATGTAGCTGAGACTTAATGTTACTGCAACCGATGTTTACATCAATGTCAGCTATTTTCTCACCTTACTGGAGGTCTGCGATGAAATGGCGGCAATGCTCTCTTATCTACGTGGTGGGATTTTCAGACATATCCACAATCGTTTCCCTGATGTAATTCTGACTTGTTTTAATAGGAAGAACTAGACACACTGGATGGTTTTGCATTTTCCTTTCCTCGCACTTCCTGCCGAAGGATAATAGCCAATGACAATTGTCATCCTAAAATTAAACTCTGTTGTTTTATTCTGGGAGAAACAGACGACATGGAAAGATTCTGCAGTCTCCTTCTCATGTCCTTCCTGAAAAAATAAACAATGGCTAAGTGATGCATGGGCTTATTTCATCTTTGTTATGAGGGTGTGTCAGTAAAACACATTTATGAGAGCATCGTAGCAATGTAACAGACGACACAGCACTGAATCCGTTAACATGCCTTATGGAACGGCGTTGTGGTAGTTTTAAACATGTCACTATACTGAAATTCCTGGTTATATGTTACATTTTACTTTTCTTGTCAGGTCCTCAGTAATTTAAAGAAAAATTGACTAATCATACTTTCAGTCTGACAACGTATATTTCATTCTATTCGTGGTATGGAGATGAATTCATTCACTGTAGGATAAGACTATTCGAACTGCTTGAATTACATATAGCCAATATCATATTAACCATTTCACCACTACAGGTCCTAAAACTGAAGAAAACTGTCTTGAGGTTGTAGGAGGAAGGTAGGGAAGAGGACTTCAGGTTGAAGAGATTAAAGTTTCACAGTCGCCCACAAAGATGATTTGCCCGTTTTGATTTTTGTAGAACAATTCTCTCACCTATAATGACTACTGCACATACCTACATCTAATACAGTACTTTTACATTAACTTGGCACAAATTATCGTCCCGTAGCAGTATATTCTGCATAACCCAATGGCAGATAAAATTACAATAATACAGATATTCATCCCTTCCATAACACTTTGTGATTTGCATCATAGTGCAATATTAACCTATTGTTACAAGTCAGCAATGAAGAGGAAGTGAAAGAATATTACACAGGATTAAGTAAAATGACGACAGCATAGCAATGTACCAAAACGCCTTGACACTTACTGTGCTAATAGGTTCTTGTGTTGATGAAGGCAAGGCTATCTTTTAACTCCATCAAGGCTATGATGCATTTAACATTTTATCCCCTCTCGAGATTGTATTCTTCTTCTTAAGGAAGACTTCTTGTACTTAAGGGTTTAATGAAGTCTCTTTCTAATTTTTATAGCTGCAAAAATTTTTCCTAAACTGAAAGAAAATGTCTGCACAGTAAATAGCAAGAACAAAACGGCAAAAATACGTCAAGAAGTAGAAGGAGTTAAGCAGATGCCACTGTACTGGGCAAATTAATGGAATGTATTGACAGTGATAGGTGCAACCAAGGAAAATGTAACATCTGACGTAAAATGCATAAGCTGGAAATAAGACACCATCACACTGAAGGTGTTAGCCCTCCAATGGTCGGAGTAGTTCTGTTATTTCATAACAGACAATGACAAACGATTTTATGCAACTGAGTCACAGGAAACTGAAAAACTAGCCCTGACGACTTGATTTCAGCTAAGAGCTAGTCATATAAATCAGAGTTTTGTCAGGCTCATAGGATGAAGACATTCGGGTAAAACTGTAAAGAGATCTAACAGATGCAGCAGGTGAACATGACAGTGTCATTTATTCATTGCATCCTGCGTGGAAATGAGGAGGATTAAACCCTCTCAGGCTGTTACGACACTTTCACTAAAATAACACTGTTTGTGGTTATATAGAATAAACACATGAGTTGTTCCAATCAAGAAAAGGTTAATGCTTACACTATGAACTCTCTCTCGCTCACATGACTCTCCTAGCCAAACAAAATTTTCTGGAGTTACGTGGAATGAATTACTAGATTGTTCTCGTCATGAGAGATTGCATAGGACAATAATAACTCTCTCAGTATCCTATGACTTGCTTTCGGGTGAACAATATTTTATGGGTTTAAGTGAAATACAGTACTAGAGCTACCCGGAGCATGAAAGGATTAACGGTGGCAGTATTAACTGGTGAAGTCAAAAACAGCCTTCACCAACCCTTTAACCACCAGCCGATCTCCAAAAGTGAACAAATAAGGGCAGTCTAAAACGCCGAGAATAAACTCTTGGTCAAGACAAATCCTCTGACGGTTTGTCAACGATGTTATTAGGAATAATGTCAAAATATATCACTCAAGAATTTCTCAAACAGCCCAAGTCATTAACGGAGAGTAATGTCTAGTCGAGATGAGAAGTCGGGTAAAAAAGAAATTTAGCCATCGGCATGAATCCATATATTATATGAAGCAGCGGAAATCTCGAATGGGGAGAGAGAGAGAGAGAGAGAGAGAGAGAGAGAGAGAATGATACAAAGAGGAGCCCTAGATAAGGCAATGCCGAAAAAAAAAAATATATATATATATATATATATATATATATATATATATATATATATATATATATATATATATATATATATATATATATATATATATATATATATATATATAAAGGGAGGTATGAAAAATAAGAGAGGCGATGTAGCGAGAGCAGGTCCGTTTGCATGTAGTGTTGGAGGCTCATCCCACCTGGCCTTATGGCAGGTAAACATTGCCTATACCCAAACTATCATCACTTTTTTATAGGTCGTTATGTTTATTTAGCTTCCTTATTATAGGCGGCGCTGATGACTTCGTGGGACTTTTTCATGGCAGTTAATTATGAATATTTAAACTTAATTGTATCGTATTTTCATTATCAATATGGTTTACATCAGCATTATTACTGATGATAGAAAGGTGCAATATGCAAAATTAATCGTACTGTACGTGACATAAACCTCGTAGAACCTTTTGCTTAGTAATTTATTATGCATATTACACCATGACTTTATCTTGAATATTATTTACAGACGTACAGTCTCGCCATTGTTAGCATCAGTAACATAAAGGATGGTAAAAATGTTGTCGCTGAGGAAAGGTGTTATGCTTAGAATGAGGTGCGTTCTACCGTCGCTTTAGAGATTGCGTAACCCCTTTTCTCTTACGATTTTCTCTGCTCATTACAGTTCGGTATCATCTTGAAAGCTACTGATGCAAGGTATACCGAAAGTACAAAGATATAAGTAAAGTATGGAAGAGAAAGCTAAGGTGTAAGATACCACACAGATCGCTAAGGAAGAGGTGTTGTCTCCAATACGCCCTGAGTGGCAGAGAGGAGACGGAGATACGCTTTGGGGATGATGGCATCATGGAAAGTGTAATTCGTGCAAGGGATTTGTGTATGTTATTGGCGTCTGTGATGTGGGTAGATAACGTTTTGGGTCGTATGTTTGTCAGTCTGTCTGCATATCAGTCGACTGTCTATCTGTGTGTATGTCTGTGCCTGTTTATGGCTACCTGTCTTTGTTTATCAGTTTGTTTTTGTCTTTGTATTTCTTGGTTTATGTACTTTACTTACCCCTGTCTGTCTGTCCGTCTGCCTGTCTGTCTGTATTTTATGCCTGTCTGTCTGTCTGTGTCTTTCTATTGTCTGTCTGTCTGTCTGTCTGTCTCTGTTAGTCTGTCCATCAGTCAGCCAGTCAGTCTGTCAGACTGTTTGTCTGTCTGTTTGTCTGTCTATCTGTCTGAATGTATCTGTCAGCGGGAGTATTCTGTCAGTGTGTTTGCTCTCTGTCTTTTGATTGCATCCATGTATAAACTTCATTCTCTGTAGATTAGTACTATTGACCGTATTTAGTTCAAATGCGTTCCTGAATCAAAGTCAATTACAGAGAGAAAAAAAAAAAGATTCCCGGGAGGTCGGTTGGGCCTCCTCTCGGAGACATATTTTATTCTTCAGTACCTTTATGTAAAGAAAACCTTGCCTGGTCTTATGTCGGGTCCAGGAAGCGAACAAGGAACATTTAGGTTGAGAGTCGAATGCGTCTCCAGTTACACAATCGCTACTCCTACGGTATCAGAAGTATCCATGAAGAAATTAATAAATCATAATATGCAGTCTTGAAGTTTGAACAATGGCAATAGAACGTAGCTGGCTAACTGAGGTTGTAAAAATAATTTCTGTATGATGCAGTGTATAAAGACATTTGGATTTGGAAAAAAAAAATCAATATTATCGCCCTTTGATAAAAGAGCACTAGACAGATAATACTGCTGCGATAAAGCCAGGCGAGAAGCGCAGAAGTTGAGACAAGGAAATGACACAACGCACTCCCGTAACTTGACAGATCTCGGTCACAGTCAGCCAGCTCCAGAATTACCCAGCATTAACCGCCGTACAGTACTTCCTACTTTATCATTGCTAGCTTTGAAGTATTATTATTATTATCATTTTTTTTTTCAGCTTTGGAAAGATTTTCCAAACAGGAAAGGTTAGATATAACTTTCGTTTATCCCTTCACTAGTGATGGTCTCTCATAAGTTCCATAATATCCCCTGAGTTAGCAGGAATAAAACTAAAAAAATAAGTCATTGTAGTGAAGGGTTCAGTATAGTGCTCAGTAAACAGAAGCAGTGTTGAGATTGCTGGGATGTTTTTAACCTTCTCACTCTGTTGACGTCTTTTTGTACTGCATTCTCCTCACCTCACACGATTTTATTCAGTAATTATTTCCACCTCCAGTGCTGAAGGAAAGGTTTAAGAGTATATCTATTCCATCCCGTTCTAAAAGTCTCCCAAGCAAAAGGAAATTCTCTGTCAATAGCAAGAATATATCAACGTCAGTGGATTCAGTGATCAAATATCATGCCAAATTTGTGCATGCTTCTGTGAATGCGCGCAAATTAATTCGCCGTGCTTATGTATGTATGTGCATGTCAGTGTGTTCTGTCTGTATAATGTGTGGACGTAGGTGCTTCGGTGTGTGTGTGTGTGTGTGTGTGTGTGTGTGTGATGGGGTGTCAAAGCCCAGAAGGAGGAATGACTGCCAAAAATAACTCCAAAGTTTGAAAAGACTTACATTTTTTTTCCTTCTACTAACACTGGCAACAATTTCATTCACATACGAAGCCTCTTATTTAATTCATACTACTTTTAGAGATCTGCATTCAGATTTCGAGAAGAATTTTGAACTGAAGGAAGTGGATTAGTCTTCATTAACAATTTCAGTACGAAAGGCCTGTCTTAGACTGAATAAAGTTGTCTGAAATGAAATAAGAATATAACAACATTAAAGGTAGTAAGTTATATGAGTTAAAAAGAAGGTCGATTGGTTTCAAGTGCAGAGTTTCTTTAGTTTATGAGTCACATTTCTATTTGTTTTGCACTGATTCATTTCATGGTTCCTAAATCATGAAGAAAGTCAATACATCAAGATTAATCCCTACATCATGATGATATTTATGATATTTTTCATGCTAATTCCAAACGATTTTATTCAAGTTAGGTGAGGTCACTTAGCTGAGGTGATTAATAATAACTGTATATAACTTCTGTCCAAAGTTCAATAAAATTGTATAGTGATACGAAGAATAGATGAAAACAGACCACCACCAAATTCCTGGGAGTAATAACTGCAAGACCAAATGTCAATAATCCTGCTGATACACGTATGTCTTCGAAGTGGTAATATTTCGAGTGGATATCAGTCTTTGTATTCTAAAAGAAGCGATTGCTTTTTACAAGTTTTAGAAGAAAATATAAACCCTTTAACTTTCTATTGGCGCATGAAGTTATCCTCCTCAGGTCACTCAAAGACGAGTTTGTTCAAATGAGAGAACTATTTACTACTCAGAAAGTAGAAATGTCACACGAGTAACCTTCGGAATGCTCAGTTTCTCCTTACCGGAATAAAACAGCATGATTTTAGCATAAATAAAATTCCCAAGTGGATCCTTGACAATCGAAGATTACCGTACCTCTCAACGATGAAGCATTTTTTTTTTTTTCCTCGGGATATCACCGGATTATTTTACCAAAGTCAGAAACAACCTATTAATGTGAAAAGGCTTCAGTTGACCATATCTAAACTATCGAAGTCGATATATAGAACTGTTCCGAAATAGCTAGGGTAAACTGTGAAATACCTCATAATATTTAAGGGGTGATTCAAGAAAAAAAAAAAAAACTTTAAATAACCCTTGAAATTCAAAGTATATCTCATGTTAAGGAAAAAAAATATGGAGATGACAAGAGCGAACTATTTTAAACATTGCTAATATGCCAGTGCATGATGATCTATCCAAAAAAAAAAAAAAAAAATGAACAAGGTGGCAAAGTCTACGGACTCACGTTATTCCATTTCTTGCAATATTCACGGTTAGACCCATGATCCAAAGTGAAAACAAACAAGCAAAAAAAAAAAAAAAAAAAGTTGAACAAAAAAGTTTGACGTGAACTCGTAAAAGGAACGGAACCAGTGGCACCTGACTGAAAAATACTCGGAGGAAAGAATAAGTGAGGTGAAAGAACTGAACAAATGCAATATGGTCACCACCACATACGTGAACTCCATATATCCAAACTCCATATATCCCAAATTTCACATAATCTAAACTCCAAATATTTCGAAGTTTCGCAAACTCCAAATGGAATGACCACAGTCATTGAAAGGCGATGAACGAAGTGTGAGAATGTCAGTATTAATCAAAGAGGAGTCCAGTATACTGTACTTGCATGTAAGGAAAAAAAAAAAAAAAAGGTTCCAGCAACTCTAACAAATGCGAAATGTCGGGGGAATGGTAAAAAAAAAAATTACATGCTGGTTCTGGGCGGTCGGTATCAGCTCAGAGAGAGAGAGAGAGAGAGAGAGAGAGAGAGAGAGAGAGAGAGAGAGAGAGAGAGAGAGAGAGAGTGGATCGAAGGTATTTAAGTAATTAAAGCTATCTCCAGTTTTCCCCTAAACTGAATGAAATCTTTGTTTTAGCATGAATAAGATAGAAATGGCGTCCTCAAACTGATGCGCTTAATGAGGCATTTACTGCAATAACCAAACACAAGATTGGTTGGGTAATTTTGTAACGTCCGTAAAAAAAAAAAAAGAAAAAAGAAAAAAGAAAAACAGGTTGCACGAAGATGTAAATTTCTATAGTCCGAAGTTTTAGTCTTTCACGAAACACCTTAAATTGCAGATGTAATACGTTTGCATCTAAATCAGCAGTAATATGAGATGATTTAAATATGTTACATCATCACATGCCACGGAAATTTTCATAAAATATATGGGGTTATCCTCCCATTTGAACCATCAGTTGAAGTAATTCGGTTTTAAGCTAAGTGTTACACTGAGCTCTTAGTTTTAAATGGAACTTTTATTTGACTCCTCCAGTCTGACAGCATTTTCTTTTTCTACATTTAATTACCTGAGGATTATTCCGGTCAGCTAAGGTGGCATTTGTTGTGAAAGGATTAGTGAAGGATGTATCCAACTCTTTCAGTTCCAAACTCTTTCTTGATTTTTTTTTTCTTTTTTTTTACGGTGGCCTTTAGTAGTGAAAGGATTAATAGTTAATTACTCCAGTTAGAAAAATGTCCCTTAAGCTGAGTAAAATGGTCTTGGAGTAGCATACATGAAAAAATTACTATTATCCGTAATTAGATATACTATGAATGGCAGACAAGAGAGGAATAGTCTGATGTGGGTCGGCTGTACGCTGGAATACAGAGTGAGAAAATTACTATAGCGCTATGTCCTAAAATGACGAAGATCCCCAACCCCTTTCAGCTTAGTCAGTGGTCAAGTGTAGTCTGACTGTTAACCAAGGAGACTCATTGCTACCCCATAACTAAGGCCAATTGGACATCATGTCACCATGACTTAGTACAGTGCTCTAATTGGGAGATTGCCCTATATGTGTCATATGACACCAGACCAACTAGAAGAAAACTTCACGGTTGGAAGTAAAAGGAAACCCCAAGCTTAGCACTGTCAGGGCTCTTTAATAGCTCTCTATGTTAATTACATCTAATTACTAAACTTATCTCAACTATGACAAGGTTAGGAATCATAGCATTAATATTCTCAGGATTCTGTGATTTTCAGTTCGCTGAGAAATCGTCCACCGTTAACTGGAACACAGAACCTGGGTTGTCATGACTAAGAATGAGTGAAGCTCGTATTATAAATGGCATAGTAGGCTTTGTGGTATATCCATTCTAGATAGTCGCGTCAATATTCGACTGTATGCTTTTTATATCTTTTAAAATGAAGATACTTTAAGTCAATAATATACAAAGGAATTCTGAAGCCTAATATGCAGAATAAATTAATAAAGAAGAGATGTTGCGAAATCTCCAAAGTCATTTAGAATACATCGATTGATGGAAAGCTAAGGGAAAAGAAAAATTGTGATTACAACGGCAACAACAAAATTCTTAGCACCCGATATTCAAAGACTCCAACTCTAACAGACTCAAACATACACGACAATATATTATCACTAATCCCAAAATTGCCAATAACTTTTTACAGTCACTCTTTTACAGAAGTTTAGTACCACCAACCCTCACTTAAAGACTTCTAGGCAAAGCACAACTATTAATAAACAATGGATTATTTTTTTGCAAAACCTCCAGCTCCGTAACATACTTTATTACAACATAGCTTCTATTCTGGTGGTCTAGCAGGCTTTCCAGCACCTCGTCCTTAGTGAGTTTTCAGACATGTTACATGTCATTATTCTTTTTCTTTTTTTTTATTTATTGTTCATGTCCTTCTCATATCAATATAGACTGTGTTAGTTACATAAAGAGTATATCAAATTATCATATCCCGAGATACTATTAACAGAAAGAAAAAGCCTACAATTGAACCTCAAGAGCACAAGAAAGTATGGCTCCATGAACAACATTATTAATATTTCAGGATTAAACCATTCGAGCCACATATTCTTTCGCTCTGCACGATGTATTTCCGATGGTATCCATTCTATAGCAATATTATTACCCCTGCCACCGCCACTAGTACCACACTCAACGTTCATCCCAACATTTCACACCACCCAAACCACCAAGATAGTCAGCTATGAACAGGATAAAAACACTGGTAATAACCGTAACAGAAGCAGAAGGAGCAATATCAGCAACACTTATCCAGTCCGCAACACTCATTAATGACAAAAATATCGACGGCCAACGACAACCAGAGGGAAATACGGAACGCCAGCAGTCACGGTGGTGGACAAGAAAACTCTCGTAATACTAAAACCGTGAATGTGTGTGTGTGTGTGTGTGTGTGTGTGTGTGTGTGTGTGTGTGTGTGTGTGTGTGTGTGTGTGTGTGTGTGTGTGTGTGTGTGTGTGCGTGCACTGACACATCGATCCATATCCGTGAGACTGTGCATAGCACAGCCATTAGCAGGCGGCAGGCAGGTAAGGGTGATAATGAGGAGATCATGAGCGTCGAACTCTAGCACCGAGGAGCACTTCTGGCTTCACTTTTACTTCCAGATGTGGAGGAGGCAGTAGTGCCGAGAGGATTAACTTGAGTGCTATCAGTGTGAAAATTTACACGTCCCTACGGAAATCGGCTAAACGGAATGAGGTGGAGGGCTCGAATAGCAATAATCAAATCTTTTCTAATCAGAAGCCATCTCATGCAGGTATCAAATCCTTCCGTCAGATGACGGATTATTTATTCTTGTTACCTTTAGACATTTCTATTCATCTTGACTAAGACATCATATTATGGAAGGGTTAAAGGAAACTGTTTCCAATTTGTCACTACAAATCTGGCTCTCCAAATTTTAAGAAACTGTCAAGAGCTTGCAAGAGCTAATCGTGTTGAAGGGGTTAAACAGTTTTTAAGAACTAGAAGTAGTAGGTGGATGGAAAAGAAGTAGGAAGGAAAAGCCTGTTTCTACTTGTCCGACTGATCTGAAGATTTATTATTCATTTTCCTGACGGCATTCAGACACAAGCATAAAACTGCAGCTCTCTGCTCAAAACACATGTAATCACACAGGCATATAAATGCATTTTCCAGCTACTTAAAAAAGAAAATCAGTATAGCACCGCAGTTTACCCTACTCATTTCTTCACCACAATCTCAAAAATTGACCTTACAGATATAAACAACACGGGGATACTTTTCATACTCTAACAACATTACTTTTTAAGAGAGTCCTATAGTCAGAGAAGTTCCTAACAACAGATAGAAGGTACGTACAACTGTTAGAGATCCCAGATAAACTATGTCAGTCCAGCCAGGACGGGAAAATGGGTGAGCTCTCTGAACGAGCCAGAAAATTAAACCAGAGGGACCTTTTGTTTCAATCCTTTAACATGTAATTCCTTGCTTCATCTTTCACCATAAACGAAACTCATGATCGTTATTCTTTCATCAAAGATGAAATGTTTGTACATCTTCCAGGGCAAAAATCAATCCAAAGAAGAAGTGTGTCCATAATTGATAAAGCAGCCATTACTTCCTCTGGAAATGTTACCAGTGTGGAGAGAGATTGGTTAATGCGTTGGCAAGCAAAAAGTAATTTTATAAAAAAGATGTTTTTCATGGAATGAAAAAAAAAAATCTTTTAAAAGGGCATACGTCTTAAGAAGTCCACAAGAAAACGCGGACTTGAAAAAAAAAGCAACTTTAGAAAAATCGATGCACCCACAAATAGTGACACTGAAGTCGCCTAGCTATAATGAAACACATTTGGAAAACTCAAGGAAGCAGAAGGAAAGTTCTATTTGTAGCCCAGGATAATTCTGCAGATCCCATGAGATCGCGAGATAAAACCCATCCCCGGACCAACCTTAACTTCTTATTCACGTCCGAGGAGGAGGAAAGAACCAGCACCTCTAAAAGCTTCCGGGTGGGAACCGGATTTGGTGCAGGGGAGAGTGAGAAGGAGGTGACAGAGGGAGGGGAGTGGGGGTTGTGGCTGGTAGGGCGACAAGGGATGATGGCTGGTGGAGTGGCAGTGGTGCGACGGAAGATAAAGCATTGGTCACTGATGATCAACAAACTGCTCAGCCAAATAGTAGCGTCTGGAACCACACTCTCCAAATACTCCCCGGTGTTAACAGAGACTTTTCACAACAAGCCACGCCCATAACAGGAAAGGAGACAAAAGTTCCGTCCGTTGCTCCATTTGTTTTGTAAACAAGTGTAGCATTACTATTTTATTGATGAATATTCTCTCCCCAGAGCAAGTAATTGGGTTATATAATTATGTATCATCTACGGTACTCAGTAAATACACTGAGCCATCATAAGCAAATGTTACAGAAATTCGTAAATATATGAAAAAAAAAGTCCGTACTCATTATTTCTCTGTACTGTAAATAAACTAAATCTATATTATAATGATCTGATTTCTGTATGTTCGTTTGTTTGTTACAGTAACACAGCAAAAACGGCGCAAAGTAGCGTTAAAGCAAGGTACCGTTAAAATGCTCTAACTTGAAGAATAAAATTTCCAGTCCAATTGGGCCCGAGTTATGACTCACTTCTGGCCTTTTGCTTCAAATTTAGTATTTGCTTTTAATGGAGGGGATGGGTTCATTCTTGGTCCGACATTGAAATTGCCAGCATGGCAGACGAGAGAAGAGTGACGTGTTTGTTGTATTATCACCCACGCCTCTCCTTCTTCCCTCCTTATACTCCTAAAATTGTGTACTATAATGCTGTAGTATAATTTAGTATAATAGCAAACACCACTATCCTGCCTCTGCCTCTCTCTCTCTCTCTCTCTCTCTCTCTCTCTGTCGTCGACGGATGTCCGAGCAAGATAAAATAAGGGAAAATTCCTCGAGAGAAGGCCACCGAAGGAAGCCTTTATGCGAGTTGTACACACAACAAAAAAACTATCGTTACACCTTCTGCGCGATATAAAATGACACTACGAATGAAGGGTTTTGATAACAGCCTCTTCCATTGGTATCCCTGCGTGTGTTTGTTGCATCTGCTCGAATCAAGTGATCAACACTCTGAAATGAGGCAGTAGGAGTTGACCTGCCCACAGTAACGCTCTATCGGACAGGTGGAATCCTAGTCGAACAAGTAATTAGATAAGTATTTTAACGCTCTAATATTACCGTGTTATGGTTCATGAAACAATGCTTTTGCTTCTCACATACAGGTTTTATGTGTTTCACCATTGAGTAAATAACACCTCTGTATACAGACATAAGTGCTTAGTGATACTGTTCGACGCATTGTTTTCACTCAACCTTTGTGAATGTTTATCATAATACTAAACATTATATAATCACACTATCAGTTACCGCTAACTGATAACAGAAGAACCTCTGGGTAAGGTGATTAGTGCACATCGTCCACATAGTACATGAAAGACTTCTTGCGTTATTGTTAGACATATATGTTTGCATAATATACTATTACACGTGGTTAGAAAAACAATAAATTCATGCCTTTTTTATTATATCAGTATCTGGTATAACCACCTCCTGCAGCTATAACCTCATTCAGACGACGAGGCATGCTTGCCACCAGCGAAGACGTCAGGTTGCTTCCTGTGGAGCTTCGCAACTGTTCCCATGTTTCCAATGCAGCTGTAGTAACAGCTGCACTGCATCGAGGAAGGTCCATTTCTGCCATGCGTGATGTCATAGCAGCCCACAGGTGTTCAACTGGGTTTAAGTCGGGGGATCTGGGTGGGTGTGGGAGCAGAGTAATCTCTGGATGCTGCCTAAACCACTCTTGGACTGCTCTACATGTGTGGATCGGACTGTTGTCTTGAACTAGGTAAAAGTGTTCTGGCTCTGGGAATAGCAGACTCCTTACTGAAGGAAGCAGAACCTCCTCCAGTAATTCCACATACTTGAGCCCGGTAAACCGTCCTGGACCAACAGCAGCCAGCTCCCCAACACCACCTGCATGCATCCACCCGAATAAGCCCACACTGCCGCTCCTGCTAGCAATCACGTGATCCTCGTCGTATCTAAAAACACAATGATGACAGTTGATTGAGTGCAAAGGGCTTGTGGACACACACACACACACACACACACACACACACACACACACACACACACACACACACACACACACACACACACACACACACACACACACGCACGCACACGCACAGGCACACGCACACACACACAGTAAGAGAGAGAGAGAGAGAGAGAGAGAGAGAGAGTAACCTCGTATTTATCTCTCGCCAAACGAGTTTTGAGTATGCTGGCCCGTCACTGCAAAATGTCTTCTCGTCACAGAAGACTACACGGTCCCAAAAACTGTCTGGTTTGTCAGCATACGTCAGTGCATAATCCATTCTCGCCTCCTTATGCAAGTCAGTTAGCTCTGGCTTTGTTGCTGGTTTACGAGCACGCAGTGCATTGGAGTGATGCCTATTGCGAATAGTTTGTGAAGTGCACTGTAGATTAAGGTCACTGCGAATCCTGACTGCAGGTTTGAAGGGGTCGGTAGCAACGGCAGGTGCAATGCTCTGGTTAAGAGATTGGAAACATATGTCATATTGCATAATTATTGTGATTTACATATATTACACAGTAGTAAGTTCGGTAGACATCACCCTATAACAGTAGGATAACTCCATCACCATGTCCTCCTCGACAGTCGTGCAGCGTGGGCGACCTCTTCGTGGCATGTCATCTACAGTGCCAGTCTCATCATTTCGCCGGATCCACCGATACACAGTCGGTCTTGAAACGCCTGTCCGCCGAGCTATATCAGCGATACTGATGCCCTCCCTGTGCATGGCAAGAATAGCTCCACGGGTAGGCTGAGAGGTTTCCATGGTGTATGAGACTATCACGCCAGGTGTTGTGTCCATTTCAACTCCTATAGAATCACGAAACACTCAAAGGCTCTGAAATGATCAGTAACTCAGGATTCGAACATCTGAGCCAATTCCACTGAATAATTGAATGATACGCCTAAGATGCCTCCACCGAGCATAGGAGGTTATGTAAAACATAGGTAAACTCGGTAAGACCATGTCAAACTATTGCCCTAATGGTAAGGCAACGTAGGGCTTGGGTCCATTATTACAGAATGCATATTTAATATAAGCTATATCCATTGCTTCTCCCATGCATATTTCTACCTCGTCCTATTTGGCAACTCACCCACTGTCAGGCTTACCAACCCTAGCGAGACAGGCAGGTTGTTAAGTAAAATGCGTGACTTACAGAACAGTGCCCCCGAAATATACCATAATGCCCCCGACAACAGGGCAAGCAAGATACAGCCCAGTATGCCCGGGAATGTGCCGACACCCCCACACGGACCCAACGGGGTAGCCGCCACCAGTCGGAACAACTCCTGGCAACAGCGACATATGTCAGCCCGGGCCGTGCGCCCCTATGTCATGCAGCCACCACGCTGTCGCCGTCGTAGGAGAAGGACACTACCTTCACGGAGTGGGATTGTTGAACCAGCTAGGGGTGGAGCTGTTATAGACACTCCAGATGGCGCCCCTCCTCGTGAGACAGCCTATTGTCGCTCCGGAAGTGTTTCGGTAGAGACGGCCTATTGTCGCTCCCCTCCTTGTGAGACGGCCTATTGTCGCTCCCCTCCTCGTGAGACGGCCTATTGTCGCTCCGAAAGTGTCCCGGTAGGGACGACCTATTGTTGCTCCCACTCTCGTGAGACGGTCTATTGTCGCTCTGAAAGTGTTCCGGTAGAGACGGCCTATTGTCGCTCCCCTCCTCGTGAGATGGCCTATTGTCGCTCCGGAAGTGTTTCGGTAGAGACGGCCTATTGTCACTCCCCTCCTCGTGAGACGACCTATTGTCACTCCGAAGGTGCCCTGGTAGAGACGGCCTATTGTCGCTCCCCCCCTCGTGAGACGGCCTATTGTCACTCCCGCCCTCGTGAGATGGCCCATTGTAACTCTGAAGGTGCACTGAAGGAGGCAAGGAGCGAGATGTCACCCCGGCAGGAGAAAAGAGCCCAGGCCTCCCATCCCAGAGTGGCCCAGACAGGCCTCACAGCCTCCCCTGGCCTCCGCTCCCTATGTCTGGCTCTAGAGCGGACGCACCTGACGGGCCCCAGTGTAAGTCGATGCTGCAGCCCTCCCCTGTCGGCGCCCCTAGATGCTAGAGACCGCAGTCCACAGTCTCTCCCGATTCTCCCCAGGACTCCCGGGCGCGATCTCCATACGCCCCTCCGATGACGTAAGGCTCCCACTTCCGGCCGAGACTTACAACAGAGGTTCCTCGAGCTATTCGGCCCCAGTCCCGAGGGCCATACTCCTGAGCCCAGTCCGGGAGCCACGGGTAGCCCAGGATGCGAGAGGACGCCCTTACGGGTTGTCCCGTGCCCTCTTGGTATGCCTCCCCTTGGCGGTGCCCCTAGCCCGGCAAGATTGCCGACGGCATGTTCCCGCCTATCCCCACGATCAATACGTGTGATGTTACAGTGCAAGTGATTTAGGTTAAGTGTGATTTCACCTAGTATAGTATTGTGCAGTGACTTAATATAGTGAATATCGGGGCAAGTAAGACCACAGTGAGAGAATAAAGGACGAGTGTGTGGGACAAGATCTGAAGAACTATATTTATGAGCGACGTCCCTTATATGCAGTTAGTAAGCCTGTGCCGCCTGGAGATTCCTCTGTAGTGACATACCCCTACTGCTGTGAGCTCTAAAGAAATATTATGAGAGAGTATTAGTGATATTCCCCCACTCACGCTGCCCGTAAATCTTGTATGACACTCTCTCGTCCCAGTATCTAGAGTAAGTGTAAATCAAAAATAAAATCAATTACCAAAGTCCCTTTGCTAGTGGAAAATGTGTAGTCCTCATTGTTAATATTTGCCTCTCTCCAGTATTACCATAACTCCCTCCTAGCCGTCACAAGTCACTCCCCGCACCCTCCCACCTTTTCTCCCCCCCCCCTTGTGAGACTCACTCCCCGCGCCTCCCGCGCGTGCCTATATTCACTGTACCCTGAATACACTAGGATTGATTGTGTTGGCATTAATGTCAGATAAGCAAGTATCCTGCGAGATACCCATGTCCTAGATAAGATTTTATATTGCTATATAGTATGTTGTAATGTCTGCTGATTTGTCCTGTGTCTGATTGTGGTAATATACGTGTAAAGGTCATTGCCTAGAGTTTTTGTGTCTGCCTCTCTTTATTGCACTAAGCTCCGGTCTTGAAAGAGGACCCCGCTCCAAGTTAGGTGTAGTAGGAAGGAGAAGTCGAGCCTATTTTCACCTAGCATTACACTGGTGGCCAGAGGTGGTTCTAGACCCGGGCGTAAAAGAGAGGTAATCAGGAATATTTGGCAAAATGGCAACTAAACCGCACGTTCAGTTACCCAAATTTGACCCTGACCAGTATGATATACACACATATCTGGCAATAATTAAACCCTTACTGGATATTGGCTTTGAAAATGACCAACAGAAAATTGCAGTCACACTACCACTGTTGGGTAAAGCGGCGGCGAACATAGCACCGAAAATCATCCCAGAACTCACCTGGCAGAACTTTACAAAGTTCACTGTACACGCCATCACCCCATCATTAGGGAAAGTAGTGGCTCTATCCCAATTGGATAGTTTTTCATTTGACGGGGATTTAGATAATACCCTGATACAGGCAAGACGCCTGGTTACTGCTGCCTACCCGGAGGCAGATGAGGAAACCCGGGATCAGCATACATTTAACACTCTGCTCAGAGTGCTCCCAAGTGTTGTTAAGCAACACTTCACTATCCATGACCTAACAGGAGACATGGATAGAGATATACAGCTGATACGGCGCCTCCTGACTGCCTGCCCTTCTCCACAGCAAATCAATGTTGTTAAGAAATTTCCCACCCGACCGCCGGCTCCCCCAGCCACACCACGTCCACCTCTGCCTCCCACCAGCCCGACCCCGGCGCCTAGCCCACCCAGGGCACACCCCTCCCATCGACACCCCGCCCCGCGAGAAAACCCAAACCTAATTCTTATCAACCCGTGGGAATTCACAGCCTGCAACTCCTGCTGCCCCCTTCATGACATACGGGACCAGCTTAAAGCTGCTCGCCACAGAATCACAGCCCCGGGTTCATGTAAAGTGTCCCCTTAGAAGGCGAAGCCCCAGGGGACGAGCTGACGCCCGTGGACGAGCCCCATTCAGGAGAACTGGAGCAGGAACAGGAGAATGAAAGCCCTGGCCAGCTGGATTTTTAGGCCCGCCCCCGCACCAACCCACGGTGGTGGGGGCCATTACCCCTAAGTATCGCTCCCCAGTATACCACAAGATGAAAATAAACGGCGTGAAGGCCAGACTGCTAGTCGATATGGGAGCGGCCAGGTCCTGCCTTTACAGCCACTATTTCTCCCACTACAAATCACGGTTTGGCCCACTCCGCCCTACTACCACTCACCTTGTGGACGCGGGGGATGGCCCCCTGCCCATCCGTGGGGAAACTCAGGCCCTACGGGTCGACACCCACCAGCCAGTGTCCACCCAACACCCATTCATCATTTTTTATTCCTCCTGCCGGAGTTATGACGGGTATTTAGGGCTGGACTTGCTCCAAAAACTCAGAGCCATGATCAACTGTCGCCACCGACAACTTCAGTTTCGCCCCCCACCCCGTTCCACCCCAGCCGTTTGCACATGCATGTCGCGGCCCCGGCCGAAGGATTCACCCCCTTCCTCCCCCCAGTGCCCCCTTCCCCCCCTTTCCCCACCCCCTCTCCTCCCCCTCCCGTGCCTTTCCACCCCACTCCTGCTCCCTCTTTCCCCGCCACCGTCTCTGCCGCTGTTACCATCCCCTTCCACCATGAGGCTTGGGTGCCTCTTAACAGGCCCTCAGGTCCATCCGTTTTGTTCTCTCCCCTCCTCCCCTCCGGACCCCTTTCTGCCTGCCTTGTGTCCCCCACCTTCCTCCCATCCCACCACGCCGCCATCCGCATCGCCAATCTCGCCCCGTCCCGTCTCACCCTCCCCAAGGGGCTTATCATCGAAGAGATGGAGGAAGCCGAGCCCTGTGCCCCATCCTCCTCCCACCTCCCCACCCCTCTACCCCCCATCCCTGACCATCTCTCCGACCAGCAGTCAGACACCCTACGCCACCTCCTCCTGGATTTCCAGGATTTGTTTGCGACAGAACCAGCAGATATAGGGCATACCACGTACCTGTTGCACTAAATTCATACGACAGGCCCATCTATACGACAACCATCCCGACGTAAGAACCCCCGACAGAGAGAAGAGGAGGACCGCCAGGTGCACGAAATGGTAGAGGCAGGTGTTATTTCCCCCTCCACCAGCCCATGGTCCTCCCCCGTCGTTCTAGTAAAAAAGAAAGACGGCACGATGTGATTTTGCATCGACTACCGCCGTGTGACGACGTCACCATTAAAGATGCCACCCCCCTCCCCCGCATTGACGATTCCATAGACTCCCTCTACAGGGCGTCTTGGTTTTCTACCCTCGACCTCCAGTCTGGATACTGGCAGGTCCCTGTCCATCCGGACCATCGAGGCAAGACGGCCTTTTCCACCAGTAATGGCAAACATTACGAATTTAATGTTCTGCCATTCGGCCTCTGCAACGCCCCTGCCACTTTCTCCAGACTAATGGAATCTGTCTTGAGCGGCCTCACTTGGGGAATATGTTTAGCTTATCTTGACAACGTCATTGTTTTTAGCCAGACCTGGGCCGACCACTTGCAGTGCCTCCATCGAGTTTTCACCAGAATTCGCCAGGCAGGCCTCAAGCTACATCCGTCTAAATGTGTCCTAGCCGCTAAAACCGTCTCGTTCCTGGGACATACTATTTCCCAAGCAGGAATTTCCCCAGATCCCGACAAGCTCCGTGCCATAGCGGACATACCGCCGCCGCAGGATGTCCACGGCGTCCGCGCCTTCCTGGGACTCACGTCCTTTTACCGTCACTTTGTGAAGGGATTCGTGCAGATTGCCAAGCCTCTTCACGATTTGACACGGAAGGGGAACCTTTCCTCTGGACCGAGGACCGGCGAGCTGCTTTTCAACAGCTAAAAGACAAGCTTGTCTCTGCCCCCAGCGTAGCCTTCCCCGACTATGCCCTCCCTTTTCGCCTCTACACCGATGTGTCCCTTACCGCAATAGGCGCCGTCCTAGCCCAGGTACAGGCCGGCAGAGAACACATCATTGCCTGCACCAGTCGCACTCTGAATCCGGCTGAAAAGAATTATGCCGCCACCAAGTGAGAATGCCTTGGCATTATCTGGGCCCTCCAATATTTTAGGGCTTATCTTTCCAGGACCCAAGTCACGATAATCACCGACCACCAATCACTCCAGTGGTTACGCCAGTCAGACTCCCATAACGCCTAACTCGTCAGGTGGCGCGACACGCTAGAGGAGTTTCAGTACGAAATTTCATACAGGCCCGGAAAGCTCCACACCAATGCAGATGCCCTCTCTCGCCTCCCCATCCACGTGGTACAACCAGACCCGGACCTCCTACAACTCTGGCACCACAAGGAATGGCCCCCCTGGATCCCTGCCCACCTATTCCCTAAGTTATGCCGACAGGGCGACCACCTCCTAACCCGTCCGGGCATATCCTCTTGGCCCCCGATGCGGCACGTGACACCCTGCGCCACCTCCATGCCCACAACAGCATCCACTTGGGCACTAAAAAATTATTACAAGTGTTCAATGACATTTACTTGGCCCCAAATCCCTCCACCCTTGCCAAGAAAATTATCCAGACTTGCCGCACCTGCGCACTTGGAAAAGATATCACCTGGACCGCAGGACCATCGGGCCATATCACTGCCCACAAGCCCTGGCAACTCCTGGCGATCGACATAGTAGGCCCTCTTCCCCCCAAATCTGGATATAAATATGTGATCACTTTTGTAGACACATACTCAAAATTCATAGTAGCCTGCCCGGCTAAGGAACATCATGCCGTCGCTGTCGCTGATGCCTTTCTCCGACACGTGTTCTCATACTTTGGCATCCCACAAGCCATCAATTCCGATAATGCCCCCGAGTTCTCCGGAAAAGTCTGGGAGGAGCTAGCCAGGATTTTTGGATATGAGATCTCCCACTCCTCACCATTCTGGCCTCAAGGGAGCGCCGTATGTGAACGTAGCCATCGTACCCTTATCAATCAGCTATGCACCCAAATCGAGGCTACAAAGGAAGACGATTGGCCGGCGCATGTGAAAATTGTCCAATGGGGCATGAATTCATGCCCCCGAGAAGACGGGGTTTCCCCCCATGAAAGAATCTTTGGGGAAACTCCCCTCCTACTACCACTACAGCACCACCTGCAGCCGCCAGCTTCCGCTCCCACTACAGACCCGCTACACCTGCTAAAAGGGCGGATACACCACCTACAAAACAATCTGGACCTTGGACCCGACATAGTCTCCAACCCCTTCAACCCGGGTGACACAGTCGTCGTCGCCCAGCTCCCCACTCCCCACAAGCTCGCCCCCCGCTTCACAGGGCCCCACACAATCACCCGAGTCCCCAACCCATACCAGGTGGTTATAGACTATCACGGCACTCCCCGTACCCTCCGCAACCGCCACATGCGGCCTTTCCGCACGCCCACCTCTCCCGCCCCGGCCTCACACCCCCAACCCCTCCAGCCCCCGCACCACCCTCTACATTCACATATGAGTGCTACGTTTCCTCCTCACCCTCCCACTCCACCCCCCCTACCACTTCCGCCTCCCCGGCTGCCACCACCCCCAGCACGTCACCTGACGCCTCCCCCGCCACCCCTCCCTCACCCTCACCCTTTCCCTCCATTGCCCCCCCCTCAACACCCACTCCCACCTCTTCTGCCCACACCACCACACCCTCACCACAAACCACTACCACCACCCCTCCCCCACCCACCATGCGTACACCCATTCCACCAACACCACTCCCCACTGCACGCACAACACGCGAAACAACCCGCCCACCCCATACGCCCACTTCTCCTCCCACCCCGACCCTCAAGACCACCACCACACGCTCGGGCCGCCTCTCACGCCCGCCCACCCGATACACACACACCCCTACACCACCCACCTCCCCACGACTTCACACCATCAAGCTACATCAGGCCCAAATCCCCTCTGCCTGTACTCCCCAGAGACTCAACGCCGCATTACCATGGCACAAAACCCGGCCATTACCCTCGGTGTCCAACATTCAGCTTCCAACCACACCAACAGCCACACCAAGCAAGATGAGAGTGAAGCGGGCCGGATAGGCGCCTACCCTTGTCAGGAACCACAGACTCCGCGGGCCACACCACCTGCTAACCCTCCTCCAGTCTACCACCACCGCCTCCACACTCTTCCTCACCTGCGACCCGGAGCAAGAAAAAAACCCCTACACCGTCGCCTGACAAACTGTGCTGCAACACCTCCAGCCCGTGTACACCACCTCCAACACACAAGCATTCCACCTCCAGCCACAAGGACGTGACTCTTTATAGGGGGAGAGTGGTAAAATGAGTGACTTACAGAACAGTGCCCCCAAAATATAACATAGTGCCCCCGACAACACGGCAAGCAAGATACAGCCCAGTATGCCCGGGAATGTGCCGACACCCCCACACGGACCCCACGGGGTAGCCGCCACCAGTCGGAACAACTCCCGGCAACAGCAACTTATGTCAGCCCGGGCCGTGTGCCCCTATGTCACGCAGCCACCACGCCGTCGCCGTCGTAGGAGAAGGACACTACCTTCACGGAGTGGGATTGTTGAACCAGCTAGGGGTGGAGCTGTTATAGACACTCCAGATGGCGTCCCTCCTCGTGAGATGGCCTATTGTCGCTCCGAAAGTGTTTCGGTAGAGACGGCCTATTGTCGCTCCCCTCCTCGTGAGACGGCCTATTGTCGCTCCGAAAATGTCCCGGTAGAGATGACCTATTGTCGCTCCTTCTCTCGTGAGATGGCCTATTGTCGCTCTGAAAGTGTTCCGGTAGAGACGGCCTATTGTCGCTCCCCTTCCCGTGAGACGGCCTATTGTCGCTCTGAAAGTGTCCTGGTAGAGACGGCCTATTGTCGCTCCCCTCCTCGTGAGACGACCTATTGTCGCTCCGAAGGTGCCCTGGTAGAGACGGCCTAATGTCGCTCCCCCCCTCGTTAGACGGTCTATTGTCGCTCCCCCCCTTGTGAGACGGCCTATTGTCACTCCGAAGGTGCACAGAAGAAGGCAAGGAGCGAGACGTCACCCTGGCAGGAGACAAGAGCCCAGGCCTCCCATCCCAGAATGGCCCAGACAGGCCTCACAGCTTCCCCTGGCCTCCGCTCCCTACGTCTGGCTCTAGAGCAGATGCACCTGACGGGCCCCAGTGTAAGTCGATGCCGCAGCCCTCCCCTGTCGGCGCCCCTAGATGCTGGAGACCGCAGTCCACAGTCTCTCCCGATTCTCCCCAGGACACCCGGGCGCGATCTCCATACGCCCCAGTCCCAAGGGCCATACTCCTGAGCCCAGTCCGGGAGCCAAGGGTAGCCCTGGACGCAAGAGGACGCCCTTACGGGTTGTCCCGTGCCCCCTTGGTACGCCTCCCCTTGGCGGTGCCCCTAGCCCGGCAGGATTGCCGACGGCATGTTCCCGCCTATCCCCACGATGAATACGTGTGATGTTACAGTGCAAGTGATTTAGGTTAAGTGTGATTTCACCTAGTATAGTATTGTGCAGTGACTTAATATAGTGAATATCGGCGCAAGTAAGACCACAGTGAGAGAATAAAGGACGAGTATGTGGAACAAGATCTGACGAACTGTATTTATGAGTGACGTCCCTTATATACAATTAGTAAGCCTGTGGCGCCTGGAGATTCCTCCGTAGTGACATACCCCTACTGCTGTGAGCTCTAAAGAAATATTATGAGAGAGTATTAGTGATATTCCCCCACTCACGCTGCCCGTAAATCTTGTACGACACTCTCTCGTCCCAGTATCTAGAGTAAGTGTAAATCAAAAATAAAATCAATTACCAAAGTCCCTTTGCTAGTGGAAAACGTGTAGTCCTCATTGTTAATATTTGCCTCTCTCTAGTATTACCATAACTCCCTCCTAGCCGTCACAAGTCACTCCCCGCACCCTCCCCCTTTTCTCCCCCCCCCCTTGTGAGACTCATTCCCCGCTTTTTTTTTTTTTTTTTTTTTTTGCCTATCGACCATTGAGGCCGGAGACCCTGGTCATTAAGGCAAAATTATATATATGTATATACATTGACATATATATATACATATATATATATATATATATATATATATATATATATATATATATATATATATATATATATATATATATATATATCTATATATATATATATATATATATATATACATACAGACATCCATGCATATGAACATACATACTTTCATGTACACGTACAAATATATATAATAATTTTTATTTTATTATTTTTTTTAGCAACGTTGGGTCTGGTTAGTACTTGGATGGGTGACCGCCTGGGAACACCAGATGCTGTTGGCATAACGTTCTCCTTACGTGTCAAGTGGGGTTGGTGGAGGATTAGTGCCCCTCCCTGTAAACAATTAACTCTAAGCCCTTGGCCACCCTGTTTGGGATACATGGCGTCTGGCAATGAATGAATGAATGAAAAATTTTTTTTGTATTTTTATTTTTATTACTTTTTTGTAATTTTTTATATTTTTAACCTTATATTACTTATAAACAAAATGCCTAATATAAAGACCCTAAAACTAATCCCTAACAGACAAATCGCTAACCTATACTAAGTCCTAAGAGACAAGTAACTAGACCTACACTAATGGTAAAAAAGCCTCGACCAAATGAACACCATCGACTACAGATATGTAATGCCTTTCTACATTACATACCTGCACTCATCACCTGGTGACTGTCAGTCGAGGCACAACCTAATATAGGGGACATCAATATATGAAAGGGAACCAGACGAGTCAGGAACATTTTCATATACGTCAGCTGTCGTCCCTAATTAGAATAACTTAAGCAAGATGGTATAATGTATTTACATAATTTATACAAAAAGTGAAGAACCTCGCCCAGCAGACCACCATCGACTGCAAGTGCCCAATACCTTCCTATATTGCACACTTGCACTCATCAGCTGGTGATTGTCAGGGGAGGAACGTGGCTTAATGTAAGGGACATCTATATTAGAAATAGATCAGTGGGAGGAGGAACTATTTCAAATATGTCAACTGTCAACCCTAATTAATATTACAATATATACATATTTACCGTTGATAAAAACCATAACCACACAGTAAAAAAGTCACATCACTCTGATCAGTCCGGTCTCTCTCAAGAAAGCCATCAATTTATCAGTCATAACAATGTCCCCATCACCCAGGATGGTGGAAAGGGTGAATGAGACGTCTGCTGCACCGCAGTAATTTATAAGTGAAGCACGTTCACGAATAAATCGCCGACAGCGCAGGATGATATGACTGATAGATAACACCGCATCACAGATGTCACAGTGCGGTGGGAAGCGTCTTTCCATATAAGGTTTCATATGTGTTAAAACGGTGGCATTGAGACGTAACCGTGCCAACACTTTTTCTTCCAGGCGACTGGGGCGGTTGGCGGTGTCCCAGTCGCCCAGGTACAGCTTACAGGTTGGAATATTTAGTCTAGTCCACTGACCTTGCCACAGAAGATGTATTGATTTCTTTCCGAGAGAGAGACTCGACCGTAGATCACGAGGAACGTCCCAAGTCTCCTCGAGCTCTACATCCGACTTTGCAAGTAAGTCAGCCTGCTCATCGCCCTAGATCCGACAATGACCAGGCACCCAGATCAGCGTGAATGACTTGTTGCATGAATGCAACTTATTAACGATGCGGCCCTGGATCTCGTGAGAGTCCGTAGTACAAGATGCAATTGCCTAAAGGGCTGATTTTGAATCTGAATATATGACAAATGAGTCATGACTAGAATTGAGAGCATAGTCTATGGCTTTATCAATAGCAAAAAGTTCTGAGGTAAACACAGATGTATGAGTCAGCAACCGATACCTGAGGGCACATTCAGTTGACCACACACTTGCATCCACACATTGACTAGACTTGAAGCCGTCGGTGTACAAGTGGTGGGACCCCAAGTGATGAATGATGATGTTACGAAACAAGTGGTGGACCTCCGCCTCCGGCGCCTTGGCCTTTGGTGCTGGGAGCCATGTAACATCAACAGTAAAGGCAGGTGGCTCCCAAGGCGCTATATTTTTTAACACCAACTTGTCACAGTCACTGGGGTCCACACCAAGCTCCTGAGTCAGTAAGTGGAGGCGAACGACAAGTGGCCGACGCACCCCCCGCAGAAGGTGGTGGTATTGATGCAGGGGGGTACAGGCCACATTGCCGATATTACTTTTCCTAAATGTCCTTACGCCGTAGGACAAGGCCAGGTGGTCATGGCGAATATGGAGGGGAGGCACATTCCCCTCCACTTCCATACGAGCCACACGGGTACACCGGACGGCTCCAAGACACATTCGCAAACATTTATTCTGTAGCACATCCAATCCTTTCAGCGTGGCATCGGATGCCGAGCCATACACCTGTGCGCCATAGTCTAGCTTTGATCGAATAAGAGACTTATACACCATTAACCCGCCCCGTCCCGACCACTTTTTCACCACTGGTACCCCCCAATCCCGACCATTTTTGGACCCAAATTTTTTTTGCTAAAACTTTCGCTTTTGGTCAGAAACAATGGTCAGTCACGAAGAAAATGTTCACCGGGGTCCATAAGTGGCCTAAACAGGTATACCTTCGTCACACCTGGTACCGTGTTCTCTGTAGGTGGTCTAAGGCTCTCACGTTTTCTATGGTATTATAAGTCTGGGAAACCAATGAAAGTAAGTAGATATGTATTTATTAGAAACATAAAAACATGTGATACAAGAGTAAATTGGATTTTATACAAAAATAGAGGTGAAATAAGCATTGTACCATCGTGCGAACCGAGCACAATCAGCCAAACTGTTCACGATGAATCACTAACATTGCTGAATCATGATACATATCATTTTTTCTACTTACATAATACATCTCCAATAACGTTATACCATTTTACATTTTATTGAACTGTTTTTACGTATTCACAGGCCTTTCAATAACATTTAGCGTAATGTTAGCGCTTATTTACGTAGTGAGTGAACTCGCTGGTTCTTTGAAAGCAGTGATAAGAAACAGGGAAGTGAGCATGGAAGTGAAAAAGTTACTACATGACAGTATTGTGATACCAACTTTAACGTACGGAAGTGAAGCTTGGACGTTGTTGGAAGGACACAAGTCAAGAATGAGAGCCGTGGAAATGAGTTATTTAAGAGGAGCCTGTGGAGTCACGTGGAGAGACAGGCTGACGAATGAGGATATAAAGGAGCGTTGTGGTGTTGATGTGGATGTGATAGGAAGCGTTATGAGGAACACACTGAGGTGGTTTGGCCATGTGGAGAGGATGGAGGGTGAAAGACTGACGAAGAGAGTGTATGTGGGTGAGGTGGAGGGGGAAAGAGGGAGGGGGAGGCCGAGGATGAGATGGAGAGATGGGGTGGAGAGGTATATGAGAGAGGGGGGTGTGAGTTGGGAGCAGGGGAGTGAAATGGCGGGGGACAGGGCGACTTGGAGGCGATTTGTTTGTGGCCACCCCAAACGGGATTGAGGCGTCTGGCAATAGATAGATAGATAGATAGAGTGAACTCGCTGTGACTGTTGTTTCAACTCGTATTGTGTTTTTTCAACTTACATAATACTTTCCTTATAACATTATACACTTTTCCACTTTAGAGAACTGTTTTGAGATAGTTTCAGGCCTTACGTAAATATTTAGCGTAATAATAGCGCATAATAACGCAGAGGGTGAAGTCGCTATGAGTATTATTTCAACTTACAACCTATTTTTGTATTTATATAATACTTCTCCACTAACATCACACATGTTTCCACTTGATATAATTGCTATCACATAATTGGAGACCTTACTATTCTACTGAGCGTCATATTATCGCATATTTACACAGTGAGTGTTATCGCGATATCATTTGTTTCATCTTACACTAGTATTCAACTTATAAATTACTTTCCTACTAACATTACACCCTTTTCCACTTTATATCATTCCTATCACATACTTACAGACCAGAATGTTCTACTGAGCGTAATATTTTCGCGGATTTACACAGTGGGTGTACTCGTGATATCAATTGTTACAACTTACACTATTTTTCAACTTATACGTTACTTTCCTGCTAACATTACACCCATTTCCACTTTATATTCTTGCTATCACATATTTACTGACCAGAGTGTTATACTGAGCGCCATATTTTCGCAGATTTACACAGTGGGTGTAGTTTTGATATCACTTCTTTCAACTTACACTATTTCTCAACTTATACATTACTTTCATGCAAACATTACACCCGTTTCAACTTTATATAAGACTTAGAAAATACTGACTGGCCTTACCATTATACTGAGCGTCATATCGCCATCCCACACAGTTTCAGTAGTGTAGGAAGTTATGGTACTCTCTGAAACATGGCTGAAGGCACAATGCAACATTGGTGGTGGTGGGGGAGGTGGAGAGCGGCGCCTTTCATCACTCGCACTTCTCTTCCCTCTCCCTTTTCCTTTACCCTTTCCCTTCCCTTTCCTTCCTTTCCCCACATCCTGGGGCTGTGGGGAGGAAGTCTGGGAATATTGTGTGGCGAAAGACGTGCTGGGGAGTGGCTCCACCTCCTCTCCCCTAGGCCTACGTGCACCACGTGCTCATGCTGCCTCCCTCACACCACTTTCCCTTTCACCCCGCACTCCCGCCACACCACTTTCCCTTTCACCCCGCACTCCCACCACACCACTTTCGCCTTCCCCAGACAAAACACTAGGACCATACCTTATTTGCCTTCTCGCCCCACCTTCTGATCCTCGGGGTGAGATTTTTTCCTTCCCCAACCACGAGGCAACATCACGTCCTAAGCCGCCGTCCTCGTCCTCGTCCTCATCAGAATCTCTCTCTAGGGGATGGAGAGAGGTCCGTGCAGGTGGTTTGGGTGCAGGCTGGCCTTCCCTTGCCTTACGATACGTGACATACCGCTTTTTCCGGGGCGAAGGGACCTCCTCATCACTGCTTGTTATTTCCTCCTCAGGCTGCACGTAATCTCGATCCACCACATCATCATCAAGTGGAGAATCACTATCTCCAGTGAAGGCATCCAGGGCAGATTGTATTTCGTCGTCTGAGAGACCTTTACGCGCCATGTCTGACCTGGGTCACTGCTAACAGGTGAGTGACCGAGATAAGGGCGAGCACGGGTCACGCAGGGTCTGGGATTCTGCCCGCCTGGCGGCAGGTAGGGGAGGCTTGGGTAGGAGGGCGAATCGAAAATCTCGCGCAAATTTTGAAAATTGTGGAAATTATGAACCTTGCAATTGCAGGACGCTGAAGTACGTCAACGGGATTGGCAGTGACAAAACGTGAGGACGTGGAAGTACGTCGACGGGATGCTGCGGGTTAATAAAGATTTTCTGTCGGCACCCCAGGTAGTACCCGCTAGGTACTTGAGGACATTTAACGGTTTATCACAACGAGCAAGCAAAGTATCAACGTGAAGTTTAAAATTCATTCTTCGATCAAAATGTATTCCTAAAAATTTTGCAGAATTTTGAAAAGGTACCGCCTGATTATCCAAAGTTAAGCACAAATTAGGTACGTTACGATTAGTGAAGACTACAGCGGCACACTTACAAACGGAAAACTTAAATCCCCGCTGCAAGGCCCATAGGTGGACGGAGTCAAGGGCTGCTTGAATCCGCCCAGCCGAAAACTGTGCGTTACGGGAGGAGTGCCATATTGCACAATCGTCAGCATAGAGCGAGTATTTAAGATTCCTCAGGATGGGAGCTGATGACAGAATATCATTGATCATAATACTAAATAAGGTAGGACTAAGCACACTTCCCTGTGGCACCCCGTTTTCCTGGATAAATATATCTGATGTTACGTTACGGGGCAATGTGACAGAGAAAGTCCTGTCCCTTAAGAAATTTGAAATAAAAATAGGCAAATTTCCTCTTAAACCATAAGCATAGAGCTTCATTAGTATACCGTGTCGCCATGTCATGTCATAGGCTTTATGGATGTCCAAGAACACCCCTATCACGAATTCTTTATTGGCAAATGCCTCTGCAATACAATGCTCCAAATTCATTAAATGATCTAGTGAACTTCTGTATTTACAGAAGCCACATTGTTGATCATTTAACAAATTCTTTGACTCTAAAAAAAAAAGAGGCCTATTGTTTACCATTCGTTCCATGACCTTACATAGACAAGAAGTCAACACAATAGGACGAAATGAAGTGGGATTCATAAGACGACCAGCCTCTTTGGGTATCGGTATGACGGGTGCAAAGTGCCATGAGTTTGGGAACGTTCGAGGCGCTCAAATCTCATTGTACAATGCTAACATCTTAACCCGTCACATCCCGAGGTTTTCCGCACCTCCGACATCCCCCAGTCCCCAGGTATTTTCGAAATTTTTTTTTTTGGCTAAAACCTTCGCTTTTGGTGAGAAACATCCAAAATTCATAGAGAAATCGCTCACCTGAGGTTTAAAGTGCCCAATCCAGGTAGGAGTTCCTCCTTACCTGAGTGGGTTTTCTAACATGCTGGCACCAAAGAAAACGAGTTCTATGGGAGGGTAACTATTTTATCCACTCATAAACGGTATTTATTTATTTACTTGGTACGAATGTATATGTAGTATGTGAGTATATTGGTTTTCAAGCAGTAATAAAGGCATTATAAGCATTGTTTCACTCACTAACTAATCACCATACCTGACCTTTTTTTGCCACATTACCTGATCATTATTTCTGGCTGTTTCTTCTTCTAATGCTTTGTAAACATTGTCCTCCACATTGTCATCGATTGGGGAATCACTCTGGCCCTGAATATCTTTACTAGGCAGGTCACTGGTAACAGGTCCTTTGCCAAGACAATGGCGTGAGGGGGGGAGGGGGGAGGTTATGCAGTGTAAGGCATTGTCCCTGCTTGGGATCTTGCAGAGGAATAGAGGAAGGTGTCCCGTGTATACTTTCAAAAAATCACGTGCGAAAATTGAAAATTGTGCAAATTAGGGACCTTGCAATTGCACGACGTACTGGTACGTCACCGGGACTGGCAAATGCAAATCGTTGCAACGTACCCATACGTCAACGGGATGGGGCGGGTTAATCAGGTTGTCCTGATTAAGATGCTGGATCATACTGTACGTGATGGTGTCTGGTCCAGGGCTGGTGTCTTTCCAGGACTTAAGGGCAAGGAGCAGTTCATCTAGCATAAACTCTTGGTTGTACGGGGAGTCTACGTCTTCTGTGGCAAAGTCTAATATCTGTAGCTCAGCCATGCGTTTATGATGTTGAAAACGCGGATCATAATTGGCTGATCTACTTACATGAGAAAAACTCCTGGTGAGGATGTTAGCAACATCCACGGGCTCGTCATAGATGTTATTATTAACTTAAAGGGTGGTGATTGGAAAATATGGGCCTTCATTATTTAATATTCTTATAGTGGACCAGACTTTACGTAATGGTGTTGTACGAGTCACCGTGGACACAAAGGACCGCCAGGAGTCACGTTTGGCCCTTCTTATTATTCTCCTTGCCTCAGCTCGTGCCTGTTTGTATGCAATAAAGTTTTCCTCAGTGGGCTGACTATAAAAAATCCTGTATCTCCTATTGCGTTTTCTTAATGCTTGTCGGCAATCCAGCGTCCACCAATGTGCTCTTTGCTTCGCATGAACTGTAGAAGTCTTGGGAATAGCAGCCTCAGCTGCCTGTAATATGGAAATAGTTATATTTTTGACCTTAACATCTATGGTCTCACCAGATATATCTAAATTGGCGATCCTTGAGAAGGATCCCCAATCTGCTTTCTTATAGTTAAATTTTGGAGTTGGAGGGTCCGAAATGATGTCGCGCATATAAGAAAGACAGATGGGTAAATGATCACTTCCCAAGGAGTCGTCAAAAGGATTCCATAAAAAATCTTGATGTATACCAGGGGAGGCCAAAGATAAGTCAATGGCCGAAAAGTTACCAGTACGATCATCTACACGAGTCGCTCTACCATCGTTCAGAAGACAGAGGTTGGACTGTAGTATTAGGTCGGCTACTTGCTCCCCACGACCATCGATCCTCAAGCTACCCCATTGATAGTGATGGGCGTTAAAGTTGCCCAACACTAACTTATTCCCAGGTAGATGTTCAACTAGTGAATTTAAAGCATCACTATCAATGGGGGCCGTGTGGAGGACAGCACAGAGAGCAAATAGACAGATACGTGTTATTAAATTTTACGCTGCACGTGACAGCTACCAGAGTAGAATTTAGAATCACTTCCGTTTGTGGGTGTGATTTGTGTGTGTATATGGCAACTCCGTGACCTTCATATCTTCTATACGAGTGGTAGTGTTTGAACTGTGGAGGATCAGGGTGATCCTCCAGGAGCATCTCCTGTAAACAAACAACGTCTGGCCTGTGTACTGACAGCAAGATTGCAATATTGTGTAACTCATTCCCGACACCTCTACAATTTCACTGTAATAGAGTGAATGCGGCAGTTTAAGATTTTTGAGGGTGGCCAGTGTGCTTAGTTTTTTTATGCCCCCCGCGACCAGGTGAGTGGGCTACCAGGAGACCTTTCCCGGTTCTTACTCATGGAAACCTCCATATTTTCATCAATTACAAGGCTCCCAGACTCGACCGAGGAAGAGTTATTCTTTCTCTCCCTCGCTGGACCAGGAGCGGGAAGGAGATGAGGACGTGACTGTTTAGTGAGGGTGGTCAAATTAATCTTGTCAGACTTGTCTGGCTTCGATTTTGGCCGCACTGACTGCGAAGGAGCAGCGGCAGCCTGGGAGTAGGAAGTAGCAACAGGGATGTCCATCAGAGAGTTGGAGCGTACAGGAGGCTTAGACTGAGAGGTAGGGCATGGGGCATGAGGAGCGAATGTAAGGTCAGTCTGTGTCTCAACGGTGCACATCACGGGACGGGACACAACGGCGAAGCATAGGAGATATTAGGCTTGGGAGTTGCATGCAACTCCTTCACCTTCTTCCTTGCATCGTAAAAGAAAATGCCCTGTGTTGCCTTCACTGTGCAGACCTCTTTCTCCTCCTTCCACTTGGGACAAACCCTCGAGGAAGTGGAGTGAGCATCCTTGCAGTGAAAGCAGCATTCAGTCTCGGATGTACAGTTGTCAGCAGAGTGACCTACAGCCGCGCACTTGCCACACACAATGTTGGAAGCCCGACAAGCCTTTTCGTCGTGTCCATAGAGTTGACACTTTGCACAACGAAGGGGGTTCGGGATGTATGGTCTGACATTTACTATTTCATATCCAACTTTCAGATTGGTTGGGAGAAATACCTTTTCAAAAGTCAAAACAACAGTTGCGGTCTTCGTCCTTATGCCTTCAGAAAATCTTGTGATGAATCTGGCCTCTATTACATCTTGCTGAGAAAGTTCCTGTACGATTTCTTCCTCCTCCATAAGCACAAGATCCCTGCAGGTGATAACACCCTTCCAGGAATTCATGGCGTGCGGGATCGTTGTTTGGACATCCTGACAGTGGAACTTCCTCACTTTCAGCAAATCCTTGACCTGGGCAGAATTCATGGTTTTTACGAGGTCTCCACTCGCAAGTTTTTTCACTTGTTCCACCTCACCTGCACACCCATCAATCACCTTCTTGATGATGAAGGGATTGAGGCTGGACAGGGGAGTAGAACCAACCGCATGAATCAATACAAACTCGGCATTATTAACATGAATGTCAAGTCGGATACGTGTCTGGGGCCGTTCAGTCTGGGGGCAGTCCGTCCGGCAGCAGTCGGGGGTCGGTCAGGACTACCTGGCAGTAGTGGCGTCTGCCATAGTTACCACTTCCCCCGTGAGGGGGAAGTGGGAAGAAAGAGAAAAACAACCAAGGGAGAAATTGCCCGGGGAAAACACACCTAGTCTGAGATTACCCTCTCAAACCACTCTCGGGAGGACGCGCCTGTGTGTCACTCACACCCCAGAGCGATCAGTGGGGGGTACTCTCCAGAGGTGAGTAAGCAAAGGCAATCTCAGTAATTAGATATAGACACCTACTATATCTACTAAGGCCAGGGAGGAAAATGAGGTCTAGCTAACCTAACTTTACTGAAAAACGCCCTAGTGGCGAGCAAAAGGAAAAAGCTAACGCCGGTGAGGCAACCCTGCAGCTAGAGGAGAGCTCAGAAACACGTCTTCCTTCTCCACGACCATTCATCAAAGTCCCCACTCCTCGCGCCTCCCGCGCGCGCCTATATTCACTGTACCCTGAATACACTAGGATTGATTGTGTTGGCATTAATGTCAGATAAGCAAGTATCCTGCGAGATACCCATGTCCTAGATAAGGTTTTATATTGCTGTGTATTATGTTGTAATGTCTGCTGATTTGTCCTGTGTCTGATTGTGGTAATATACGTGTAAAGGTTATTGCCTAGAGTTTTTGTGTCCTGCCTCTCTTTATTGCACTAAGCTCCGGTCTCGAAAGAGGACCCTGCTCCACGTTAGGTGTAGTAGGAACGAAAAGTCGAGCCTATTTTCACCTAGCATTACGTTAAGTATGAAACACATCGGACCCCCCTGTAACGATAGTTTTTTTGCTGTGTGTACATTAGTAATGCACCGTCTCTGGGGAGCTAACAGATTATGTAGTAAATTTGTGTATCATCTTCTTACTGTTTACAGACAATCATTATAAGTATGAACACCCAGTTTTATAAGATTTGTCCTAATATTCAAATTAAACACAGCTCGTAGCGGGAGAATGGATGAATAAAACCGGCGGAAAACTTGTATGATTACGTAAGTTATTTTCCTGCTGGCTGCAAACTTGTAAAATTACACACATGGTTTTGCTAGTATTCCTGGCTGGTTATTACTGCAATGAAAGTACTGCTTCTGTTTATAATGGCACAATGGGACAAATTGTGTAAGCCCCCTCAACCCCCCAAAAAATGTAACAGACAATAGTGTATGTATGCATTCATACTGTAAGTATATTTGTCTTTGACGACGTGCAGATGTATCACTTAATGTGTTTATTGTTGTCCATATCTCAGAACAAGAGCAGTACATCATGTGACAAGAAGGAGCACTCAGAGTGTGCAACACCCAAGCACATCAACTGATCCAAGGACCATATATTCGACTGTGACCTTGGCCTTCGACATATTACTCTCAAAATCGATTTACTTCATTCTTGCTTAACCCATAATCCATGAGCCCTTCGCACTCCCCTTATCTTCAGCCCGTCCACAGTGTTAGTCTAAATTGAATACAGGCTGCATGAGCTAACCTTGGCCTGCGACATTCAGCTTAGACCTAGTGTTCCCAAGAGCAATAATAATATTCCTTGACTGATCTCCTACATTTCCACCAAAATATTTTAGCTATTTTGTCAATAAACACACAACAGCTCTGTGACCTTGGCCTTTGGCTAACTGTCCTCAAACCTGCATAACTTTCATTCATTCCGTACCCTCAACCCTTCCTCCAAGTTCGGTGAAAATTGATTAGAATTTCATAACTTGATTTTGCTAGCCCCTGTGGCCTTGACCATTTTACCTATTGTTCTAAAAGCGCTAAGTTTCTTTAGGGGCTGTCCCCCAACCCTTCAACTATATTTGCTTAAAATCGGATAAAAACAGTTATTTTACACATTTTTTCTCTCACTCTCTCTCTCTCTCTCTCTCTCTCTCTCTCTCTCACACACACACACACACACACACACACACACACACACACACACACACACACACAAGCACGCACGCGCGCGCGCCGCTCAAAAGATGACACCATCGCTTACTCTGCGAGCGCGGGTGTAAAAAAAAAAAAATAAAGATCGCTCACTTTGAACTACATCTTCTCAAAGATATAATTATTATCTCTTAGGTGGCAATGTTAACCTTTCTTTTCCTGGTGGCACCCACAGCCGGTCTCATCTAAATCCGTGAACCATTACATCCCTGGCTGAATTAAGCCCACCAGGAAACCCCGTCGGAATTACCCTATTCAGCACGTAGTCCGGGCGATCTTTATGATGCTGGAGAGGGACGCCTTCATGTGGTGGCACTGATAAAACTGGGTGGCTCCGCTGCCCGGTTAGGCAAACATTTGTCAACCCCCTCCCTGTCCCCCAAAATAGACGTTGGTGATTTAAAGGAGGGGGCCAGTTTCAGACAGCATTGCACCGAATTTATGTACGAATGAGCAAGGGGCTACAACAACAACAACTGCTTTACCCCACATGTGATTCCAGGTGGAGAGAGAGAGAGAGAGAGAGAGAGAGAGAGAGAGAGAGAGGTGATAAATTATTACCCTCGTCAACGAATTTGAAGGACGCATTGTATTCACCTATGTTTGTCTGCTTGTTTGTCCACACGATATCTCCCACTGTTCTCAATGAATTTCAATGAAATTTGATGGAAAGGTGGGCCATGGGCTAAGGAGGAACTGATTAATTTTTGGGGCGGATCCGGATCCAGATTCAGATCCTATGTATCCCGCATATTATAAGTTCCAAATGAATTTCAATGAAAATTTGCGGGAGGGTGGGCCATGGACCAAGAAAGAACTGATTAAATTTGGGGCGGATCCGGATTCGGATCCAGAATTGGCAGAGGTATGCGCTCTCGGAGCGCTTTCTAGTTTTACTGATAATGATCGTCATTCAACTGAAAAAATTTCTTTAATCCTAATAATGAAATTGAAAAGGAAAACTTGTTAGATGATGGCCATATACCTATGTTAAGGCAGCGTTTTCATGTGTAATATACCACTGTATCGTTATAAAGTTCTCAGCTGCCTACACAGCATAATGATAAAAAAAATGACGTGGAATGTATACCACGACAAAACAATAAAATCAAACACATTACGGACAAACAAATGTAAAAGCAAATAAACGGTCATAATAGTTCCATCCTTGGGTGTATATGAATCATAATAAAATTTCGTGTTGTCAGATAATTATTGTCTATAGAAGGCAAAGGCTTCCCCCGGTTGAATATAATTGTGTGATGATAGTCATAACTTATTACTTACCAAAGTCATCACTATATTGACACGGTATACGAGAAAGTTCTGTTCTGGTAGAGTGCGTGGGTTTCCCACATGATAATGAAATCGACACTGGTAGGCAGTATGAAAAACAGAAACAAATCAATGGTCTCTAAAATAATTGGAGGTATTAACTTGGAGGTCTACTACGTACCGAATGCTTTCCTTCATAATGAACAACTCGTAAACGGCTGGACCGATATGAATTATTTTGGCTATTTATACCTACATTATAAATACAAAAACTGTATGCCATCGTAAATCTCTCTCTTCTTTCAGGCATTTCCCAGATTTTTCTCCTAAGTCGACTTGTTGCCTTCCTATTCACAGCGAATTCAGTCTTCACCATAAGCAGATTTGGCGGAGTGTCGTGTGCTTCAAGGTGCCAAAGAGAGTTCCCTGGGTTGAAATTTTTATACCAGACTGGCTTAGTGATGTTATCCAGGTGGATTGTGCTTGGGAAGTTCGACAAAATATCACTGTGCGTTACATACAGTTACATACAGTTGAAACAATTTTTCTGCCGTTTAATCTGCAACCTAATTCTTTCATTCTTCAGCGTAAATGTTCAGTGCTAATGTTTAAGATTCACAGAAAAAAAAAGTATATATAACTGTGCTCTGTGTTGACGAAAATCTTGCACATTTCTCGTATTAGTTCCTTACCATTTCAGTCTTATGTATATTAGCGATGCTCCTCTTTTTCAGTTCCAGTCCTGATCTATTATTTTAATACATTTTCGCAATCTTTTATATCCTATCGAGGTTGACCACTAAATGAAATTCATATAACATGTCTCCATTTTGTAAATTTGGCCTTCCCGTCTATTCCTTCTATATGAAGAGCAAAAAGGAGATAACTAACGGAAAATTCTGCTGCGGTGAACACGACGGTCGAAATCTTTACGAAAACGATGTGGCTCTTGCTCATGTGCATCAAACTGTAGGATGTAAGCCAGGGTAACACACTGTCTTTTTATTATATTCTGATTTTAGGACTGGGTGGATTTCATTCGTTCTTGTAGTGACGGGGACTCATTCGATATCAATAAAATGTGTTGAGAATTTACTTTATTAATCTTTGCAGCGTACGACAGTTTTTATATTACTTTCGCTGAGAATGATCAAAGTATTACAGCCACTCTTCTAAAACATTTTTACTTGATAATAGTGTGCGAGGGTTGTATACTTGACTCCTACGGATCTTACATAAATTCCATGTTTCCACCCTGGAGTGCAGGTGGTAGTTGTCAATTGGTAACAAAAGACGATTAATGTTACAGTAACTTAGTAATTTGAATTTGAGACATGTAACGTATTAATGATTGGGCATCAACATTCGTAAATAAAGTGCCTCGTACTTCATATAAACTCTTTACAGTTACAGTCAGATGATATGTTTTAGCTTCTGCGCTATATAAATGAGAAAGAAGTAATATATTAATAGTTACATTGCTGTTTTCCACTTTCACTCATAATAGCTTGATTTATTTCATTCTTGTACTTCTTATGTTAATCATAGTTTTAATTGATGCAAAGATCCTGGTGAAAGCAGATACGCTTGGCAACATTAACCCCTCCCCCCTTCTCTCTCTCTCTCTCTCTCTCTCTCTCTCTCTCTCTCTCTCTCTCTCTCTCTCTCTCATTAATGCTTAGCTTGCCGTTTCAGTTAATGTTAGATTCACTGTTGATGATAAAACAGAGGTGTTGACGGGAACCATTGCCAGAGCATGGACACCCGGTGAGAAGAGACTGGACTATTCTGTATTAGCAGTTTTATCAGGAATAGAAGTTGATCGGTACAGTGGCTGATTGTCCATCCAGGTTAGAACTATTGACATGATGGAGGCTGAATTATCTGTCCGTGATATTATAGGTGAAAGTGATGTCCCAGTGTGGTTTGAATAACGTCTCATTCACGCTCCCTCACACTCACTTTAATGTTCATTTGCACACAATCACTCACATAAATACAATTCAGAAAAGTGATTTTAAGTTTGTAAGTTGTTAATGGCACAATTGTCTGGTATGGCTGACTTCGAAACAGATAGTGAAAGAGCTTTGAGGGTGTCCAGTCCGATCAAGAGTAAGTTCATGTATAATGCGTGTGGCAGCAAGACAGTATACTTTTGCCAGAGCCGTGTCCAGCGTTGTACTTGCTATGTCTCCGCGAATTCATTTAGCCGATTGTAGCAGCGTAATAGATCCACCAGTGTCTGTGAATTTTGTTCATTTCCATAACACTCGAACCCCACAGACATGATATTATTTTTAATGAGCGAATCAGTAATAACTCTCAGGTTCCTGTGACTCATCAAAATTCAATTATCTGGCTTAAATTTGAACTCTCAACTGAGCACAGCAATATCCATAAATCAAGACTTATTTGTGATCACTCAATGGGGATAAAATATCATTGTCTTATTTAGTGCTTGGAAAACCCAACATATCCATAAAGTAAAGGACAGATATTGACTGATCTCCATATAACTCTCAATATAATCAATATTTCTATCTCTAAAAGTATTGAAACTCTTCGTGTTTCGCTAAACGGTGCCATCATTCGGACCTTTCACGTTAGAACACTTGCTACAACCGACTCAAAAGAAACTTGGATTAACGTACAGACCCCGTAATTTCTTCACTGACGAGCAATTCGTTATAATTTACAACATTCATGTGCGCTCAGCTCGAATATTGCTTACCCTTTTGGATGGATGCAGCTAGGTTGCACTAAAACAACTGGACAAACTTGAGAACAAAGCTATAAGAATAATTAATAGGTCAAGTGAATAATTAATAATTACCAGTGAACTTTCTCCCCTAGGAGTAAGGAGGAGTGTTGTCTCACATGCACAATTTTAAAGATACTTTTTTGGTAAATGTTCAGTTAAAGTTGCATCCATTGTCCCAGGTCTCCACGCCCTTCACCATGCTACACGGGCATCTGACTTAACTGTCACACTGCCAAATTGCAAAACCTCTGCCTATCAGTATTCCTTTGTCTCCCGAGCCTCTTCTTTTTAGAACTCTCTTCTTCAGGTTTGTTTTCCCACAGACTTCAACCCACATCGGTTTAAGACCAACTGTTATAGATATTATTTTTCAATGAATGCAGGGCACTTATATATATATATATTTTTTTTCGTTGTTTTGTTCATCTTCTGTTTAAAAGAAAAGTAGGTGAGAAGTTAGTGAAAACCGTCATTCCTCTGATTCTTCCATACGTAGGAATATTCTTGAAATGGATTATGCACAGGAGTGTTTGATTATCCCTATGTTATCACTCATGCAGCTACAGCCAAAGTAGCGTGAATATTTAGGTGAAAAAATATAAAAAACGTAACTACATTTGATAACACTAATTGCTGTGGACATAATTTTGTGTATCGGGCTAACTTGATAAGATCCATGACATTATAGACCCTGATTCTTAAATAAATTAAAAGCTCCATGTTGTCTGAATTTTTCACACATTCATTTGATATCATAAGTTGAGAATGAGGTCCACATTTAATTTCTTGTTCATGATAGCCTGTTTTTATATTTCATTATCAGTACCAAAAGACGATTATATTAACCTCAGGAAGGATCTCTGCTAAAAATGATTATGAAGTTTATAATGAACTTTGTCAGTGCAAAAAATCTGTCTAGAGCTGAATAAGAAAAAAAAAATTGCGATTAACTAGAATAAAATGGAAAATCGCGTCGTCAGATTCAAGGGGTTGAGAGGTCAATGTTTTCGGCAATTTTATTTCCTCACTCATGGAAATGGGTCGTACATATGGTGAAAGTTGCCCACACTTGAGAACGAATTGAAATTTTGATCGATGTGGGAAGGAAATTAAAGACTGACAGTTATGTCGAAGAAGACTGTTTGATCTCGGAGGAAATTTCTTGCTGGGGCAGAGTGAATTCAGTGTATCCCTCCCTTCTTCTCATCCCTTCCCCTACCCCTTCCTCTTCCTTCTCCTCCCTTCCCCATCCTACTTCTCACCTGCCTTCCTACTTCTCATTATAGGATTTCTTTGTGCAATTTATTGTGGCCTGGAAGCATTTAATAAGATCGCTAATATTCGGTCAGATACAATAGAAGGCTATCAGCTGGCTGCGGTTGATTATAAGCGGTCAGGTGATCTCATTATAAGTATTTATTGTACAAATTGCAAATTTAACGTATCATGGTCGGGGAACTCGTGTATTTTATTCCAGCTAACACCAGATGAATATATTCGGTTAAGTGTGAACCATTAGAGATCAAGAACTAATATGTTGTTTCCTATTATCTATTTAATGGCCGGAGCAAATCTACTATTTCATTCCAAGTAAAGCAAGCAACAATAATGAGGTTACAGTGCTCCTAGGTGCCTGAGAGTGTTAATTTCTTCATTACGGTGACATCTAATTATTCGTGTTATGGCTATTACCAGAATACTGTACTCAGGTTTGGAGAGCCGTTGGATAGTGAAGGTTGTATCTATCTCTCCACTTTAAAATCTCTCCTCCAAACTAATTAAATTACCTACAAACGGCACCGAATAAAGTTAAACTAGAGGGGCACTCAGTGGAGAGCATCTCTCCGACAAGAGCAACGTAATTTCCGAGCCAATCTTCAAAATTGGTTAGGTTTCTCATCACTCATTAAAGCTTCGCAAAAAGAGTTGTCCAGATCTAGAATCTGTAATACAATCCAGATCCGTCCCAAAAGTTAATCGATTATTCCTTGGGACATAGGTTATCTACAAACCAAATTTGGTCCTAACCTCTCTTTTAGTTTTTGAGTAATTCTGCTAACAAACAAACAAACAAGCAAACAAACAGGGGTGAAACATACTCTGCTTGTCGGAGAGAAAAATGCAGTACCTCACTGCAAGTGCGAACTGGATAAATCTAATTATCCTCAGTGAGCAGTTAATACTCTTAAGCTCCTATGACTCACCCAGTTGAACAGAACCAATTGATGTTAGCTGAACCTGAATACTAGAGTTGTCCAGACGTAAATAAGGTTAATGATGTTAATATTAACACTCACAGACTCCTGTGGCTCACTCTTTGCTGAGTGAAAAATCGTTTGGCATGATACTATAAACACTTTCAAACCCCTATGACACATTCAGCTGTATAAAAGCGTTTGGCGAGTACAGCCTGCCTATAAACACAGTCTGCCTGCCAGGCCAACCCAAACTGAGCCTGGCTGGCGCATGACATAGTGCGAGCTGTGCAGTGGAGCTCCTGCTCACTCTATCTGCATCCCCTGTGTGTACTGTACGGGTTATTAACCCTCAGTGTCTCGGTTTCTCACGTTTCTTCAATGAAGATGAACATGATACATAATCATAATCATATAACCAGTAATAGGCATCAAAGACATCAGTAGGCTTTATATTTATTATATTTTTTAATGTTTTCTTCCTACTAACACTAGACGATTTATTCAGTTTAGGGAGCCCTTGAGCGATGAGGTGGTTAAAAACTGTCTGGAGGACAGTTTTTAACCCCTGGTCTTAGCAAGAAGAAAACATAAAAAGCACGTCCATGAAGTGAAGGGGCTAACAGAAATAGCAATATTAATTCAAGGTTCATCATACAAGATTATAATAACTTTACATGAGATGCAGTAACTCAGCAGTAGCTAAGAATATGGTAAACTGGGCATGACTGAATCATATGATAAGGATAAAGAATATACCAAGCTAGGTTAACCAGAAAGAACAAAAACTTGCATTCATTGGTTGTTTATCTGACTGTTCATTTATTTTAATGAACCTTCACTTACACCAGAGTTTCTCTTGTTCAAAGTAATTATTCTATTTAAATATCTCATTCTAAAGAAAATGGTTATTTTGACAAAAAATGAAGTGACCTTTGTTAGGAGATCTGTTCCATTTCAGATGTGAGAGTCTGTACTCACTTAGCTACTTCTCGCAAACCTTCACCATGAACACCTTTATATATTTCCCTTCAGACAAGTAACTATGAATAAAATTTTTCACTATGCATGCACAGTGGACCTCTGTTAATTATATCAGTCCAAGTTTTTTTTTTTTTTTTTTTTTTTTAGCAAACTCGCGGTCAAAAACAGCTTGCATAACGTCACTAAACCACGTCCCCATGCGCGGCCGGTGATGGTCGGCAGTCTGTGTGTAGAGGTAAACTCCGGATACAACGAGAGGATTAAATCATGTCAAGCCTCTACTACTTAAAGAAAGAAACTGTATTATAAGAGATAAGCTGAATAAAATCGAATGACGCTGGCTGGAATAAATATTAGAGTTGTACTGGCTGTGCGAGAGTCAATACCGAGGGTAACCGCACACTGAGGAAGGAAATAATTTGTGCGAGAACCACTGGGAAGAAAGTTAGGCATGTTTCTGCTTAAGGTTCATGTGCAGACGAATACATTTTTTAAGACCTGGCACCAACCCTGGTCAATATCCCTGCCATAAGAAGCGTACATCATGTACTGTCTTATGCACACAATCATATACTCGTATGTGTCCAAAGGATTATTAAATGTGAATATGACCATATTTTTATGAAATGCGTCGGAGTCGATCCAGTGACGCGTGAAAGTCAGTGCATTTGTGTCATTTGTTCATAGGTATTCTCTCTCTCTCTCTCTCCCTCTCTCTCTCTCTCTCTCTCCTTGAATACTACTTTACTCACGCCCCGCTTTAATTCCAGCACACTTTTTCTTTACATTTCCCTTCATACTTTCTCCCCTTCCTACCCTCTCTTCCCCCACCCCGGTTCCTGTCCTATTTATTAGCTACCACTGCACCCTACACCAACCATCCATCCACCTTACCTCGTTCGCCTTCCTCCTTACCAGTCGTTATTCCACTTCGTTTCTCACGTTAGGTCATGTCCGTACGTCCGTTAATCCGCACGTCCCTTGGTCCGTACTTCCGTTCATCCATTGCACGCTGTATCTCAGAAACCATTTGTTGTAATTTTCTCATATTTCGTATGATTGCTGGGCCATGTAGGAGGTTGATGCCCGTCTTTTTAAATTTGGAAAAAATCCAAGATTGCCGACTTATGACAAATTTTCTATGTCTGAAACTTTAAATCCTTTATATCTCCTTTAACAGATAGGTTTACAGGTTATAATGATGTGGAATATAGTCTCTCTGGGACCTGTTATTTCTTCATTCAATAACCTTCTCCCCCCACTTCTAATTCATTCTCCATCTGACACTCAACATCTGTGCGACCTATTCTCTCTTCCTCTTGCACCTCTTTTTCTCCCCAGCTTGCTACCTTTCCCTAGACTTTTGTGTTTTCTTTTTTCTTCTTTGACCCAAACATTCTATATATATTCGCCAACAAATATGCTGATTTTGCTTTTCATGTCCACTTCTATTTATCTTTTGCTTCAGTTTCATTTATTCAATTTATATGTTACTATATTTACATATTTATTCATTTATTTATTACTTTACTGACGCCTCGTCTCATTTTGCCTCTTTTTAAGCAGTTTCACTTGTAGTATCTCTTTTCCTACCTGTCCAACCTCTTGCCTAATTCCTCACTCTTATTGCATGCTCTGGTTCATGTCACTGTCATTTTTACCCAGTCCTTCTGTTTACGTCCATTTTCCTCTTATTCATCTCTATTCCGTCCTGCCACTCCTTCAGTCTTCACCTACTTCCTTCTACTTCTTCACACACCCATCTGTCTCTTCGCATTTCCCCTTCTCATCCTTCTGCCACCTGTAGTATACATTCTAAATCCTTCCCCCTGACTTTACTTAATTTTTCAATATTTTGCAGAGTATTTCCCGTAGATCAGAGGGAGAATAGTACTCAGAATCGATTAATCAGCGTTTTCTTGTGACCAGCACTATCGTTGTTGTTGTTTAGCACTATCTTGTCAACCTTCTGCCTATTTCCCATATCTTTACGTTTCTTCATTCCATCTTATTCTCTCCCAAATCCTTTCTTGTCTTCCATCACTCCACACTCCACATTGAGAGAGTAAACGGAAAACTTTAATAAATCCCTTTATGTATTCTTTCTTTTTTTTTTCTTCTCCTCCACTCTCTTCAGTCCCATCCTCTCCTTTCCTCTTCTTTTCCGCCCTCTCTCCATTCCTGATAATATTCCTTACCTTTTCCACCCGTCTCCCCGTCACAGTCTCATACTGTTCCCATCTCTTTCCTCGTCTCCAATTTTCCCTTTGACCCATACTTCTCCCCTCCTTATCCTTCCACTCTCTCTGTCATGTTTATCCTCTCCTCTTTTTTCTCCCTTCAAAACTTTCCTCTTTCTTCATTCTCAACAGTCCTTCCAACTTTAACCTTTCTTCCCTCCTCCTTCGCTCTCCGTAGTCCAACTTTCCTTATCTCTCCTCTCCCCTATCTCTCCTCGTCCAATTTCCCTCCATCTCTTGTTTCATAATACATCTTTCTGCCTCCATCGTACTCATCCTCTTTTTTCAGTTATCTCTCATCTCCCAGTCCCCCAAAGTCCTGCCTCCTTTCTATACGGTCCCTCTCTCAATATCTCTCCCTCTTCCATTCCTCCCTCGTCTCACCTCCTTCCATCTCTCATTTCAGCATAATTAATCCTTTATATCCCCTTCCCGTTTCTCTCTTTCTCATTATCTACCCAGTTCCATTCCGCTGTCCTCCTGCCTCCTTTTTCCATAGTCCTCCTCCTCTTATCCCTCCAAACTCTCCATCCCACCTTTGTTCTCTGCCATCCAATCTCCTTTCAAATCCTTCCTTTTTCTTCTCTTCCTGTTGCCCTTCTTTTTACTCTTTCCTTCGCCAATTATCGTGTCTCCTTTCCTTATATTCTTCTTACCTCACCTGTCCCCTAACCCCCTCGTCCTAGCTCCCTTCATCTCTTGATTTAGTTTCATTCAACCTTCGAGTACCCTCTCCTCCCGCTTCACTCTGTGCCTTGCTCTTTCCAAGACCATTTAAGAGGGTAAAAAAAATACCCTGGAGACGGAAAGGCGAATTCGGGTTTGAATTCAATGAGCATTCAGACACGCTTTTGCTCAGTTAAGCTGCCCACAGAGTCCAACAAATCCTTAAACACTTAAGATTTTAATCGTATATCTTTTCTTCACGGTTTCATGAGTTGCTTAAGGACTTTATTTCTCTGTTTTCATTTCTTGTTCTTATTTATTCGTTTTGCCACTGCTAATATTAGACATCGTCCTCTCGGAAAAACTGAAGTAGGAATTCTGCTGCTCAAGGTCCTGTGCATGACAAGTTGCTGAATAAAATCTGTGGCTAAATCATGTTATTCATGGTGAGAATTATGACACTCATAGACTCATATTATTTCTCAGTTGAAGGCAATCATTTGGTGTTATCTGAAGCAATACCATGGTTGTCCCGACTGTGAGATGGTATGAAGTTTTTGATCGTTTGCTTGGGCGTTTTGGCCACAGTAAATAGTAAAACGTGGAGAAATAAGAATGAAAGCTGATTACGGTGTCAATTAACCCCATCAATACGGTGACCTCTTTATATAGCTAAATGATGGTACTGCTAGATGACTATATTTTCTGTAGTTTAAGAGAGCCCGTTGTAAACATTAGGTTTGGAAACTGCCGAAAGCTAAAAAAAAAATAGTTTCGGTTCAGTAAGAGTATACACACAAAAACATCACCTGATTCATGTTATTAAGGACTATACCTTTAGCAATGATTTATCGATATGACAACAAAGAAGCAAAATCAATATGAAAAAAATGTACTTATGTTAAAACACACACACACACACACACACACACACACACACACACACACACACACACACACACACAATAATACTGATACTGGTATGTACATGAAAGACTGTGGTTTTGAATTACACTCCATCAAATAATTAGTATTACTGTTGCAAAGAACCACCTTATTACAAATTTAATGGTGGAGCTCGTACATAAAACTGAAGCTATTAATTCACCATTGCGCCACTCCGACACACTCCGACATCAAAGGGTGACACACTCATTTCCCGGAAAGCATCATTAAACTCAGTGGGGCTTTCTGGTGAGGGGAGAAAAAGTTAAACGAAAAGAGGATTAGAATGGAATTGAAAATGGGGAGTGGAGGGGTGTGGGGAAGGGTATGGGGACTTGAGTCCTTATCATTTGATTTATGGGTACTTAGAAATGCACATAAGTTTGAGAGAGTAAACGGAAAACTTTAATAAATCCCTTTATGTATTCTTTTTTTTTTTTTTTTCATTCTTGAAATCTATAGATGAATTTAATCAGTTTAGGAAAACTTGTCAAATTAGAAGGTTGGGATAATCTAGGTTAGGTTTAGGTTAGGTTAGGCTAAGCTAATCTAGATAAATGATAATTTATGTTAAGCGTTCATATAAATTAAACTAACATAACATAACATAACATAACTAACCGAACTTAAACTTAACCTAGATTATTCCAGCCTAACCTAACCGCAGCCAAAATTAACCTAATCTTAATTAACACACCCTAATTTAAAATCATTTCACGAATTCTCCAGGGATTTCATGAAATCACTGGTTACTCAAATTCTCTCTATTAAAAGTCCTGTAATCTATATATATATATATATATATATATATATATATATATATATAGAGAGAGAGAGAGAGAGAGAGAGAGAGAGAGAGAGAGAGAGAGAGAGAGAGAGAGAGAGATACTGTGTGTGTGTGTGTATATATATATATATATATATATATATATATATATATATATATATATATATATATATATATATATATATGGCGTTGTGTTCTACAGTGGGAGGGGGTGGTATGCTGGAGAAGATAATTAAACTATCATAGATTAACTGCTTTCGGTAGAAGTTGAACTGAAAGAAAAATTTCGTGCTTGGAAACATGGGAAAAGTATGGGAAAAGGAAAATATGAAAAAAAATAATAATTGAACAATTAGTGGAATCGTAAAAGAACTCATCATCATCATCATCTTCATCCGGACCTCCTTTCCCACCCAAGGGTAGGGTGAGGAGTAGGAGTGTCCAAACAGCCCTAAATTGCCCAGTCCAATGGGCCACGCTTCCATTCACTCATCATTCAAGCCTCCGGAATCCTGGCTCTATCGGATACGCCAAAAACATTCACCACGTTCTATAGCTTCACATATCGTATCCGGCAGAGTCAATCCAGACGCTGCCACGTTAAAAACGGGTGCCAAAAATCCCTGATCACGCACATCTCCTCACAAAATTCATCTAGCCAGCTCGATCTCCTGTCAATTCCCTAGCCTCACCGACTTCCAAACCTCTCTTCCTCACACATTCATCCACCATATATCTCCAACTTCTCCTTGGCCTACCTCGCCTCCTCGCTCCTTCGAATTCTCTCAGATATACCTTCTTCACCACTCTATTGTTATCCATTCTCTCCACATGACCATACCATCTCAGTACACTCTCTTCGATTCTGGTGTCCACCGACTTCCTCACTCCGCATCTTTCACGAATCACATTATTTCTTATCCTATCCACCCTCTATACTCCACATACATTCCTCAGCAGTCCCATCTCCACTGCTCTTACTCTTGAATTTTCATTTTCATGCCACATCATAGCCTCACATCCTTATGTTAAAGTTGGCACTAACACTCCTTCATGTAAGCCTCGTGCAGCTGCAACACTCAAGCCTCTGTTTCTTATCAAGGCCTTCATTGCACCAGCTACTTTTCTTCCTTGTGTCACTCTACTTTCAACTTCTTTTGCACATTTTCCTCTTTTCTATCACTGTACCCAGGTAGTTGAACTCTCTCACCAATTCCAGTCTCTCTCCATTCACTGTTACATTGCACTGGGAGTCACATTCTCTCTCAATAACCATCACTTTACTCTTTTCTACATTTACTCTCAAGGAACGATACTTACAGACATCAGCAAAATTCTGCACTAGCCTACCAAGTTCTTGTTCGGTACTTGCCAGCAGTACTGCATCATCAGCATACAACAAATTTGAGATATTCCATCCATCACCATTCATTACCAATGCCATCCCTCTCTCCATTACTCGTGTTTTCACTTCTCTCATCACCCCATCCATATATACATTGAACAACCATGGGGACATCACACAACCTTGTCGCACGCCCACACTGATTGTGAACCATTCACTTAGATGCCCATTAACTCTGACACATGCTTCACTACCATCATAAAAACTCTTGACGGCACCTAACAGCTTACCCTCTACACCGTACATGCGCAAAACTTTCCAGTCCTTCTCTGTCCACTTTGTCATATGCTTTTTCCAGATCCATGAATGCCATAAACACATTATGGTCCTTCTCACAAGCCTTCTCTACTATCTGTCTCACTGCAAATATTTGGTCCACACATCCTCTGCCACTCCTAAAGCCACCCTGTTCATCACTCACTAGGACTTCTGATATCTCTCTTACTTTCTCTATAATAATTCTTCCATATACCTTCCCTACCACACTTAGTAAGCTTATGCCACGATAATTCTTACACTCACTTCGTTCACCTTTATTTTTGTGCAGGGGTACAATCACAGCCTTTTTCCACTCTGCAGGCACAGTTTCACTCATCCATGCCTTCTTACATATCTCCAACAAGCACTTCATTTCATTCTTTCCACTACATTTAAGCATCTCTGCATACACCTCATCAACCTCAGCTGCTTTTCCATTTTTCAGCCGCTTCACAGCACTCTTCACCCGTGTGAGTGTCACGTCTCCTGGCACTGCATTCCTTCTCTGCACACCCCCAAAACCAGTCATGTTTACAGCTGCTCTGCTCTCTCTATCCCCATTCATCAGGCTTTCAAAATATTCTTTCCATCTGGTCCTTACTTCATCTCCATGGGTTAATAATCTACCACCTGTATCCTTCACACCATCCGATTTTTTACCGCTTTCACTTCTACATTTCCGCACTTCTTTCCAGAATAACTTTCTATTTTCAGAGTAGTTCCCATTCATTTTTCTTCCTAGATCCTCATTTACCTCCTTCTTTTTCCTCTTCACTAGTCTCTTTACGTGCTTCTTACTCTCAACATATTCAGTTCTTATTTCAACTGAACCCCTATCCTGTAACCACTTTAGCCACTTCTTCCTCTTTTTCTCAAGCGCTCTCTTTACCTTCTCATCCCACCATGCCGTACCTTTCTTTTTGGTTGTTACTCTTGCCACACCACATACCGCTTTAGCATTCCTAACTAAGGAATCCCTATATCCATTCCACAGTTTGTCCAGATCCATATCATTCCAATTCAGTAATTCTGACTCGTCCTCTTCTTTGGTCCTGTATTCATCTGCCATTACTTTGATTCTCAGCTTCTCAACTTTCAGTCTTTCTCCCTGACTGCTTCTCTCTCTCTCCTGATCCACCTCACTCCTTTCAGCTTGATCTTGCATGCCACAATCGTATGATCTGACAGACCTCCACGTCGTCCTCTCACAGCCCTCGTATCAGCAACCATTCCCATCATCGACCTCTCTACGAGCACGTAATCAATCAGGCTTCTTTCAACACGATCCCCGTTCCCTCTATACCATGTATATTTATGTGCATCTCCGTGTTTGAAATACGAGTTACAAATGCACAACCTCCTCTCCTGACACATATCCTTTAGTCTTTTCCCATTATCATTTTCTCCTGGTACTCCATAGCAACCCAAGAACTAATTTATTAAATAAAAAAACTGGGCTGGAGCCAGCTCCGTTCATGATACAGAGGGACATGGCTTTTATTTTATTACTTTTTCTTCTGACGTGATTGTTTTCGTTTCACATGATCTATACAGCATCCCCCCGCCCTCACTCTCTCTGGAACTATAATGGGTGATGTGATGGAAGCCGAGAGATGGTGTGAGAAAAGATGAAGGATGGAATAAGGGAAGATGATGGATGGTGTGGGGGAAGGATAAGGGTGGCGTGAAGAAGGATTGGTGATGGTATGAAGAAGGATGAGTATGGTATGGGGAGTATGAGAAATAGTATGAGGGGAGAAGAGGAATGGTGTGACCAGAGAGAGAGAGAGAGAGAGAGAGAGAGAGAGAGAGAGAGAGAGAGAGAGATGTAAAAGAACGGATTTAGTACTGACAACAGGAGAAATTCCAAGGGAGAAAAAAATGCCCAGGGAAGAAAAATATTGAACGGAATCGTCTGTCCATATAGAAATGTGAAGTTGTAGGAAGAGTTAGCGAAGTGAGAGGAAGTGGGGTGTGGGGAGGGAATGGAAGAAGAGTGAAAAGGGAAGTGAGAGAGACAAAATAAACAATTAATATAGACAAGATACAGGATAATGATGAGGGACGGTGGGGGAAGAGATTATGGAAGGAGAGTGTAGAGAGAGAAGTTATGCAGGAGTGCAGAAGACAGAAAAATTAAGGTGGTAACCGTAGCAGTAGTAGTGGTTGTTGTTACAAGTTCATTTGAAACACATACCCGGTGGTTTACAGAATTTAGTTGTCCTTCTGCAGCACACCATCTTTCTATTGGGAGAGAGGGAGGGGGTTGTGAGTTGTTTGTATGACCAGACATCACCCCCTGATCAAATCGGTGCCACCCCAGAAGGCATCTCTAACGGGCATTAGAGGTAACAGAGAGTAGACAGTAGTTATGGAGTGTTAAAGAGAGACGGGACTGTATATGAGAAAATATGGGAGAGCGTTAGTTCCTTAGTAAAGGTTTTGTGAGAAGGTGAAGACTGAATTTATTTTTTTTTTTTTTTTTTTTTCAGAAGTAAATGCGAAGAGGGATTGCGACTTACGGTACTGAATAAAACAATCGACTTTGATGGATGTGTTGGGATCTTCCAAGGAGTTGATCTGTTTTATCTGTGAATAGTAGGCTAAGGTCAAGGCCACCTAGCAAGGCAAATTAAAGTACCGTAGTTTTTATCCGCTGTAGAGTAAAGCTTGTGGAGTTGTTCGGAGAAAGAAAATAGATAAAGAATTTCGATTTTCAGAGCAATCAGTCAAAGGTCAAGTTCACAGGGAAAGATTAAGAGTCAAAGTAGCAGAGCAAAGTCAACTCAAACAGTTTTGATCTTGTTTGAACCAAAATTGGAAGAAGAATTAATGGTTGGGTAAGAAGAATTTCCCCATGAGCATGTACAAAGAAAACTCAAAGAGAAACTCAGACTCAAAAACCATTCCTTTCGAGACGCGTGGACCATCATCCTATCCTTGCTTGCTTACATGTTTGCTTTCCAGATCCCCAACCAACACCCGGCCAATAGATCAGGCATAAACAGATTCACAGCCATTAAACACGAACAAGGTAACTGAAATCTTGGCTGCTGTCAAACGATGTTCGTAAGTTTGGGAGACCTCCAAGTAAACCCTCAAGTTAAAAAAGTCTTTTCTAAATACATTTCTCGTGACAACAGGAACTATCTTAGTAAAACGTCTCGATTTAAACTAACTTCGTCAGTCAGATGCTGTATTATTAAATCTATTCGCCTCTGAAAACACTGCTCTAACTGGGGAGGTTAAATAATATATAACCATCATTTACTCCTTCCTCACAAGCTGTCGTCCCGAAATTTGAAAAATATCGTCTGGAAGAAGCATCGTTAGGTCATCCTGCTTCACCCATCCTCATGCAGGTAATGGAATCTCCTCTCATGATGCAAAGTGTATAATACGGTGGATGGAAAAATGTGACACATAGAAGTCTAGTGAGTCAAGGTACTTCAGCCGGATATGGCAATGAAGGGCTTACGAATAAGGGATTTATTACTCGCATGACGCAGCTCAGGGATTAGCGACTGGTCCCTTGCCTTATTAGCCTAGTTCCGAAGTCCTACACTCCAAATGGGGCATTATAGCATTGGACAAAGGGCGGGTAATATGTGAATCTGTATAATCATCCATTATCATACCGCTTTCCAGCCTTCACTTGCCAGCAAATTTAGAGTATATAGTCATACACCTTCTAGCAACACATTCTTTATGACTTATTGCAACCCACTCCCCCCCCCTCCTCTCTCTCTCTCTCTCTCTCTCTCTCTCTCTCTGTACCAATTCGTATTTCCACAAAAATTCATTTATTACTAAACTTCTCTAATCGTTTACAACATTACTCTAGTTTGTTATGTACTTAATTACTATTTTCATCTTATTACGACACACTCCTCTGGTTTCAAGGAAATAAATTATACCCATGATACACTGAAAAGTAGTATAACCATTTGAAATGAACGTTTCAAGAGGTTAACAGCGACCATCCGCAGGAGCATCTCATTACAATATGGAACGACAAGACAAGTTTATAACAAACACATCTGCATGAACTATCAAATGTGTAGTTGCAAATTTTGCTGGTCAGTGTGAATTCACTGTACTGTACATGCGACTTCGTATACAACATCTGCTACAGTCATTCTATTTTATGAAGGCAGTTTGGGTGGGGCGATTTGGGACCTCACACTGTTAGCTCTGTTGCTACATCGCCGCCGACACACGTGTAATTATTTGTGTTCACCTCTCTCTCTCTCTCTCACTCTCCTATTTTAAGCTAGTAACTACTTATAAATGAATTTTAAACACTCTGTATAGATGTAATTCAATAAAAAAGCTATAGTATAGTATAAATCTCATAAGACTTGTCAGGGTTGCTTTTGCGAGGTTGTCAGGTGGTGATACGAGGGACAGCCCTGCGTGAGCGGGTCATACTCGGTCAGTCTCCCGCCATGGAAGCTATAAAAAAAAAAGCACCTATAGACTTTTACCTCAGGGGTGGTGTGGAAAAAAAGTCGAAAACAAGAGAGAAAATAAAGAAAATAAAATTAGTAGTAGTTAATATAAATATGAGAGAGAGAGAGAGAGAGAGAGAGAGAGAGAGAGCACGTGTGTGGCGACGATGTGACAACAGAGCTAACAGACTGAGGTCCCAGAGCGCCCCACCCAAACTGCCTTCATAAAATAGAACGACTATAGGATATACAGTTCATAACATAAGAGCACGTGTTTGTAGTTTATGCTACTTTTTTTCTTTCATTACGAATCATCGCTTATAAAATATCAATATAATTTATGAGACCCTGAAGCAACAAACGTGAATATTTGCATTAAGAAATCACTTTACAAAGGAGAGTATAACGTATGCTTAAATTATGTTTTATCGTCTTACATATAGTTGTAAGAAAACCAACTCAAGATCCTTATACTGCTGTACAATCAACCGTGTATCACTGAATGCAGACTACTATTTGTTATGTTTGAGTCTGACATGGTTATTGTAGTGAGGCTATGTAGGCTATATGATGGATCTATTGAACTCTTCACATCTGCCTATTCATTTTGATGAAACATTGATGTACACTGACTTGCTGCCTAGGTTTACGATGCAAAGGTGTAAGAGAAGAAGAGTGTCTTCATACTGAAAATCTCTGTGTGCAAAATCACCAAAACGTGTACTTATTTCAATCACCGCGGATCCAGCACTCTTCTCTTGTTTGGGAAACTGCTCCCTCGCTCGTTATCAGTGCAGCTCTAGCAATTTCTTCCAGCTAACGTAAAATTATTTAAATCGTCCGAGCCTGAATGTTACTGAGCACTGGGCTGCGTTTTCCTCTGCAAACTCGCTCCCTTCCCGCCAATGTACTGTAGGACACACGCACGTGGTCTGAGGGCAGGTGTTGCTGTCATGTCCCGCCCGCCACTGCCATGTTAAGCTAGCACAGAAGTCAGGGTAAGGGAGGTCTGTGTCATCAGGACTATTATGGGGAGGGAAGGAGGTACGAAGCATTATCCACAGTGGTGCATGTCGCTGCCAAACTGTGGTAAAGGTGAGAACGGAACACCGCCACATTTCCAGCCCGGTCCAAGGATCACAACGTTTGTCCCTTTGTACGATTTTTTTTTTTCGTGCAAGACGTGAGGCGGGTTTCACTTGTCAGAAAAATATAATAGATTCAGGTCAATATATAAAATCTAAAAAAAAAAAAAAAAGTCTAACACCGGACATGGAAACATTTCTTCCCCTAGCAAGGGAGACAAGAATACTGTGCTGGTCGATATAGGGTATGCTATTTCTGCAGAGCTGTAGTTTTATTCAAAAGGATTTGGCAATAATAACCGATGAATAATGTTCAAGTGAGTAATGACTACGAAAAGAGAAGTAACAAAGACATACATAAGGTTAAGAGTTAACGATGAGTACCCTAAAAGAAATTATGAAGTTACAAGATGAAAAAATGGCGATGCAAATTCGTCAGGTGTGAAGTGATAATATAACGTAGGAAAGGAGTTGACAAAAAGTTACGAGCAGAATAATATCAGAAAGGAAGATGAGGATAAAGGTGATGAAAAAAAAAGTTGGGAAAAAGTAATTTAAATACAAATTTTTGGTTTCCGCGAGGGCTGAGATTACAGGACGATAATCAGCATTCAGCATTATAATGATATTACAGTCTCTCCATTTTTTAGTTCAAACTATTATTAACTAAAAGCTGAAAAAAAAACAGCATCATCTATGACAAGCGGACAAGACTACATGGAAGAGGCGAAAGGAAAAATCACATACCTTAAATATTATGATAGCCTGAGTGATCTAGTTACATACTTGAGCCTAAGATGCGGATTACAAACCGTATTACTACAAAAAGGGTGGAATATCATGGAACTGTCTGCCGTTCGAGGGACAAAATGGAGAGCACGAAATGAGGTAATGAAAAGGATCAAACAAGCTAGTTTTTGTGTTAGCTTCTGCATCTCTCTCTCTCTCTCTCTCTCTCTCTCTCTCTCTCTCTCTGTCGAATACAAAAATAATCATGACTTTGAACTGGAGAATTTTTTACAAGTGTGTAGGTAGGGGTATTTAGGCCGGGCTAATTCATACTTCATATAAGGCAGTGCTATTCAACCTGGGTGGACGGTCCACCTTAGGGTGGACGAAATTCAGTGTGGGGTGGACAGCTTTCTTTGGGTGGACAGAGGGTGGACCAGATCATTACCGTATATTGATAGAATAAAATAGAAGAAATAAATAATATAATACAAGTGGAGAATTTACATATGTGTAGTCAAAGATAGCCTGTATGTTGATTTTACTGTGGCTCACGAGCACTTAATCCAGCTTTATCTCGAAATGCATACACTGTACAATGAAATTTATACAAGATTTAACCTCTGTCTTTCCCTTCAGATTTATCACAAAGTCTGAACATTAAATATATATTTGTATATTGCTTTTACTTGCCTACGTATTTGTACATTCAAGAATCTAAAAAAGTAAATATATAAGGTTAGGATCATGGGATTATACAGTTAACCGATTGGGGTGGACAGCTTTTACCAATTCAACACTACGAGTGGACGACGCCAAAAAAGGTTGAAGAGCACTGATATAAGGTGTCAACAAAGAATTCCACCATTGATGCAATCCCAAGGAAATAACGGTGGGGGCAGTTGAGAAGGACGAGGTAGCTGAGCAGGGCGAAAACGAGGATGAGGAAAATAACTAGTTGGTGAGGGAAGAGAGGAGTTGTTGGCGTCATGTAGTGGCAGAGTTTGAAGAGTTTTCTGGATGGGTATGTAGGACTTTCAGGGTTTTGGAATGCTGGTGGATGACCGACGAGTGGAGGAAATGCCAATGGCTGACTGTAGACCGACGAAAATGGCGATGAATGACTAGAGACCGAAGGAAATATCAGTGTATCACCGGAGACTGAAAAAAAAAGAAAAAAAAAAAAAAATGACTGGAAACTGAAGGAAATGGTGACGGAAAACTGTTAACCGAAGGAAATACCGGCGGATGATCGATGGTAGGGTTGTTACTGGATCATAGTTTATCAAAGATACTGCTGAATTGTCCTTCAATGACAATGAGTGGCTGGCTGAACATGAGAGAGGTTGCTTTCTCATTCTGGCCCCGCTCGTGGCTTCTGTTTTTCCTGGCCGTGCTGTTATACTCCGGGGAGGTAATGAAATTCCATTAACTTTTAATTGCCCTTTTTTTTTTTTCTGGGCTCTGGGGAAGTTTTCGATGCTTGCATTAGATATTATAGAAATCCGTTAACGTAATGACAGGAGATGAAGAAGGAATAGCACATAAGTATATGGGAGGAGAGATGGTGGAAAACAAAACAAACAAAAAACATTGTAGACTATACTCAGCATAAAGACGAAGAACAAAGAGATTATGATGGCCGTCTTGGAAGGAGCAAAAAGATAAACGTAATGGATAACTAGGCTTATGGAACATTTGATGAAACAAACACTAAGAACTTGCGTTTCGACGATGATCCAACTCAATTACCAGGCTGGGAAGAAAAAATATATTGAAAATTAAAGTCCTGTCCAAGAGTGGTATTTAGTTTAAACCAGGTATTATGAAGTAGACATTTGACAGTATTATAGTATTCAATAATTATTTATTTGAAATTGTAAGCATTTTTATTATTATTATTAAATGTATTACTTTGGTGTTGCACAGATCTGCTATGTAAACTTGCATTGTTTGATCACTGAAAGAAGCAGCAACAAAAAGAACAAAATACAAAAGTAAATACCTGGTGTTCTGAGGTATGTTGCTTCTTGAAACGCTGGTAAGTACGAAATCAAAAACAGCAGCTCACATTAACAGATGTTGTGATAGGAATATCGACTCAGCAACGGCACGCACAGGTAAAGGTTCTCACGATCACCAGGGACCAAGACTGGTACATTTGTTGAAGCGGAGGCGTCCCATAAACCGAAGTGTGGCTGGCATTCAATTTGATCTCCAATTTCAACTTTTGCTCTTAACTTGTGCTTACTGCCGTCGCAGCTGACTGGGTATGGACTTCCGGCCCCCACACCACAGGATTATCTCGCTATATGTATTCCTACTCAAACTCTTGTCTCCCACACCAAAACATAATCCCACTATATGTATTCCTGCTCAAACTCTTGTCCCCCACACCAAAACATAATCCCACTATATGTGTTGCTAATCAAACTCTTGTCTCCCACACCAAAACATTATCTCACCACAAGTATTGTCCATCAAATTCTCACTCTCACACCAGAGCATTATCCCACTACTTGTATTGCTGCTCGAACTCACCCACCCCACCACAGCATTATCCTACTGCATGTATTGCTGCTCAAACTCGTGCCTCCCACACAACAGATCCATCCCCTTGCTCAGAGCTTAGATTCTTGTCTCCCACACAACAGGATCATTCTTTTGCGTATTTTGCTGCTCAGCTCTTACGCTGTCTTGGGAGAATATATTTTGCACTTTATTTGGATAACATTCCATAAAGGCAAATTCGGATGAAAAATCGAGTTGCAAACTTGCTTTCGTCATTCATCAGTGTCTAATTTTCAGTCAATACTGTACTTCTGTTTTCTTATCAGTACTGCAGTGAGGCAACATGTGTGATGTCACCATGGCTGTTCAAATTATGCTATATACAGATGGAGTCACAGGGGAGGTTAAAACATGAACTGTGAAATGGGATAATGTTGGGAATTCATGGTGAAGGGTGGATTTTCTCGTATTTGTTGTATGCAGGTGATACTGTGCTGGTTTCTAAAGGTGAACAGGAGTTTGAGGGTTGGTGCGGTGTTTTGTGAATTAAGATAACGGCGTATGGGAGAAAAGGAGACTCTCAGTGTGACGTGCTGGGAAATCGAGATACTTTAACTAGTCAAAAGGTCTTATATATCTGGGTTCAAAACTAGAAGAAAGGTAAAGGTACAGAGGAAGTGAAGCGTAAAGCGGCTCAGAGAAGATAACTGGATGGCGCTAAGAAGTCGTTGATTCGAAATCGGGGTGTGAGTATGAAGGCTGGAAGAAAATTATATGACGGTGTGTTACTGCCCAGTTAATATCTGGGTATGAAATTTTGGTAGGGTGTGCGAATGTAAATCAGAAGCAATGGAAGTAGGACTACTGAGGAATGTATGTTGAGTGCGGCGATTTGATAGAATAAGATAGACTACGATCTAAGTAAATGGGGAATAAAGAAGTCGGCTGAAAACAGTGTGGAAGAAGGTATGTTTAGATGGTATAGTCTCATGAAGAGAATGGATATAGAAAAGGTATATAGTAAAACGGGTAGATATGAGTAAGTCTGAAGGTGGAGGCAGGCGTTATATGCCAAGAAAGTGGATGGATATCGTAATGGAATGTGTACGACAGAGAAATTTGGAGTTGAGAAGGCTGAGGATCTGATGAGGGATCAAGTTAGTAGGATGAAATCAGTACAAACATGTACATGAAGAGGATCTGGCATCCTCATTTTAACCTATAGTCACTGGAGAGACTTCGACAGATGTATTTGAAGTGCATCCGCCGCTCTTATACATACACACAAATATACGTACTGTAGATAGCTCGGCCTGCGAGATAGAGTCAGGATACTTTGGCCGTAGATGATGATAATTTGGACTAAATGAATGAATACGTGGTCCAACTGACTAGCATGCTATTAAAACTTCACCCATTTTGTACTTAATTTTCCCGTGGTTGTTATCATACCTCAGTCCATTTGTAGTTGGAAAGAAGAGTCAGAATGATTATGACGATGTTACCGATACGAGTATATCTCTGATTTACAGATTATAGACCCACTCCTCACTCTAGAAGAGCTAGCATTATGTTGCTGTTCTTTGCAACACAGACGTATATCAAAGATAAGCACAATATTGTTTATATTGTTTCATCTTTCTGGTTAAAATATGATCGAATAATATAATTTCCCACGTTTTTAAATTTTTCTCCACAGGAAGATGGTATCTCATTCTATTTACATCCCTACCATCATTTTTATTGCTGACTATTTTTACCACCCTTCAGCGAGCTCAGTGTCATTCTCTCTAGCACTTCTGATCTTCTCGATTTCCTCAGTCCAGGTTTCTCCTTCAGCGGTTTAATGATCTTGACCTACTCCTGAGAGATTTTACAGCAACTGATTTTTCTTCTCCAGTTACTGAGTTTCCTTCCCGTATCCTTTTTCCTTTCCAGGCATCCTAACACGGCTTTATTTTACTCTCTCAGCATTTTGTTCTGACCTTTCCTCACTATCCTGTCTATATCTATGCTCTTTTACAACATTCCAGGTTTTTTTCCTTTTATCACATACAGATTCACATGATTTTTCTTTGTTTTCTTTATCTAGCTTTTCCTCACGTCGTTGAACATTTCACTCCATGATTCATCTTCCTTCTCGTCTCAGTAATACTATTTTCTTCCATATTTTTCGACCACTCACATTCACTTATGCCTGCCAGAGATGGAGTTGCATTTTAAAACTCTCCTTATCTTACGCGGTGTATAATAAATGTTTTGTATATAAGTTTGTCTCCGGTCACAGGTTACAATATGCTTCACACTTTAACTAGACTCCATATTATAGTGACAAAATACGACCGACAAAATAATTTTAGATGATAATTAACTGTTATACTTCTTTTATAGCAGTTCCAGGCCAGGATCCTTTATAACTACAACCTCTGGCCCACTCACTTTCCCATCCGATCCTCATTAATGTTGTGATGTTCGGCCCACTCGAGGTGGAGTTGCACAAACGACCTGACCAGCAGTGGCTTGGAGAGAGAGCTAGTTACAGAGATTTGTGAGATGTGTGTTTACATTAATTTAAGTTTTATATTAACTGAATCGTAGTTATACGTTTCTGTCTCTTTCACAGCAAATAACCTATGTATGAAGCCACAGTGAAAAAACTGAATAACTACAACTCTCTCATGGTGCCGTGTACCATGCAACGTGAAGTCAAGCGGGCCAACTATATAGTTGGCAAGGACGGTCATGGTCACGGTCAGGTGGCTAATGGTCAGGGAGATTACAGTACACTCACACCCGTACGTATATCAGGTTAGGGATCTCAAGGATTCGTCTTTGTAGAGGATCCAAGCCCATTAGAAGATAAACAACTGATTATTACAGCTAACCAGGATCACAGATATGTTTGTTATCGTATTTTACCGCTTTAATATTCGCTCTAATTATACTTGGTAGCAGCATCAGTTTGAAAGCGATTCTGTTCAAAGGAGTGACACTTCAAAGGAGTAACAAAAATACTGCCTCAAAGAAGTGACACTTTTAAAGTGATTTAAAAAAAAATTAAATGTGAGAAATCAAATGTATGAAAGAAGGTACACTAGAAAAGGTAAAATTTTCAATGATATAAACAATAAAATACACACATTTTCTTTTTAATTTAATAGAATTTATTCATAATGTTATAATTTCAAGTAAGGTATGACATTTTTTATTTTCGAAGGAGTGATTTTTACAACACTTATTATCTATATTGTTAAAATTCATGTTCACCACTAAAATTGTCTCCCAGCGTATATTCATTAACATTGCTTGAACCGAGATGTAGATTATGCGCAATCGGTCAGAGATATTCATGGACAGGGACGATTCCATGTCTTCTAAAAACAACTGCAAGCCTCTTCTCTCTGGATTTGCTCTTTCTTATGTTTTGTTGGATTGTTTCCTGCAGTCAGCTGTTCAGCGTCTTGAGTTGTGCGGTGGTGTTCTTTTATGAACTCTTTTATCAAGAACATTCCCAAATGGTACCGTTCAACTACTGTTTCAAGCACTTGTGCCAAACCTCCAGGTTGTTGTTTGTCCTGGGAAGGTTGTGGGCTTGAAGATGGTGCACACTCCACGCAGTCGGGGCCTGTACAGCTTCCCGCCCCCACCTCCCACCCCCACACACACATTCTACCTATTTTAGTTCTGACTAACCAAAATCACGTAAGAAATTGTAGCATAACACCTGCCGATGTCAGAAAAGAAAATCAAATTTTTTCCAGCAAACCCTGTGAATATTGGCAATACGAATACTAGTAATATGAGGAAATAATAACATATGATTTACATTTCAGTGCCTTTTCATATGTTGGGGAAATGCTCAAAATGATTGTTATTATGGTATCGTTTAACAGTTGTTGGAGATAAGGCGCTAAACAAAGAAATAATTAAAGAGGTGCTGTATTATGTTTTGTCCAAGAAATTGACTTAGCAAACTATACATCATCCCAAATAATGAAAATCTCTCTGGAATACAAGGGAATACAAGCATGTTCAATCGAAAATGATGAAACAAATCCTGGTTAAAATAATGAGATACTCTTACATGGAATCACTCGACAAGCTCTAGCCCTTTTTGTTTTGTTATCTCGTCAAACACCAGATTCGTGCCAAGCTAACCGATGAAATACAAAAGAGGATGCCCGTGGAGATCGTCTGTTATGACATCCATAATCGTTTATTTCTGCCCTGTTGCTTCCCACTGCTCTTTTCCCACAGCTCCTTCTACCATCATGTATATTGTTCCATGCTTAGATATTGTCTACCATTGCGCTTATATCTTTTTCATGTTTTTATTTACAGTTGGCTTCCTTCCCTTTCTCTTCCTCCTTCCTCACTGCTTGGCAACTTTCAGTTCTCAGACTGGTCAAAATCTTAGACAAACCCTGTTCTTTAGTTGTCCATGTCCATCCAGCATCTTAACTTGAAAACTAGTTGTATATCCGACTGTTTTCAGTTGAGTTCCAGGGGAAGAGTGTGACTTATAAAAAAAAAAAATTATAACCGACAGGCATAAAGCTAAGCCTTCTCTGCAACCTTTTCCTCAGTTACATTCTGGAAAACTTTTCAGCATTACTGCAAATTTCAAATGCCTGTCAGACTATCGACGTCCTTTCTGGTAGTTCTATAGCCGCTGTTGTAGACGGCCATCGTTCTTCTCCTAGATCTATCAACATTGGTGTTCCTCAGGGCTCTGTCCTATCACCAACGCTTTTCCTTTTATAAATCAATGAAGTTCTAAGTGTACGTCTAACCCTATCCACTCGTATGCTGATGATTCCACCCTTCACCTTTCCATTCGGTTTCCGCAACGTCCTCAGCAGTTACTTCAACAAACAAGGGATGAAGCTATGGCACACCTAATGTCTGACATGGCTCGTATCTCTGACTGGAGTAAAAATAAACTAGTTTTTAATACATCAAAAACTCAGTTTTTACACCTATCAACCCGACACAATCTTCCACAGGAGTACTCACTAATGTTTAATAATATCCAGCTCAATCCTGCATCATCCTTGAACATGCTTGGGGTTTCATTCACTCGGGACTTATCTTGGAAAGATCATATTGCATCTCTTGTAAAATCTGCTTCCAAGAGCTTAGTTGTGCTTAGCCGACTCCGTACCTTCTTTACCCCTGCACAGTTGTTGACTTTATACACAGGTTTTGTTCGCCCCTGTGCAGAGTACAACTCTCATGTGTGGGGAGGCTCCCTACATACAGTTCTTCTCAACAGGGTGGAGTCAAAGGCTTTTCGTCTCATTAACTCTCCTCCTCTTACTGGCTCACTTCAACCATTGTCTCTTCACAGCATCTTTATCTCATTTCTATCGTTACTTCAATGGTCACTGCTGCTCTGAACTGTCTGCTTGCATCCCTTCACCTCTACAATGGGTGCATAGCACCCGGCAAGCAACAAACTCTCATCCCCTTTCTGTCCAACTCTCCAGTGAAAGAGTTAACCGTTACTCCCAGTCCTTCATTTATGCATCAGGTCAACTCTGGAACTGTCTCCCTCTGTCTGTATTTCCTACTTCCTATGATCTCCAGTCTTTCAAACGAAGTGTGTCCAGGCATCTCGAAATGAACTCATCTTGAATTTGGCTCTCTTTTGTATTGTTTTTGTTTTTTCTTGGAAGGAACAGTTTGCGGATTTTGGCCTTTGGTTCCTTCTTTCTTTATCATCATCATCATCATCCGGACCTCCTTTCCCACCCAAGGGCAGGGTGAGGAGTAGCAATGTCCAGACAGCCCAAAACTGCCCAATCCAATGGGCCATGCTTCCATGCACCCATCATTCAAGCCCCCGGAATCCTGGCCCTATCAGATACGCCAAAAACATTCACCACGTTCTGTAGCTTCACATATCGTATCCGACAGTCAATCCAGACGCTGCCACGTTAAAAAGGGGTGCCAAAAATCCCTGATCACGCACATCTCCTCACAAAATTCATCTAGCCAGCTCGATCTCCTGTCAGTTCCCTAGCCTCACCGACTTCCAAACCTCTCCTCCTCACACATTCATCCACCATATCTCTCCACCTTCTCCTTGGCCTACCTCCCCTCCTTTCTCCTTCGAATTCGCTCAGATATACCTTCTTCACCACTCTATTGTTATCCATTCTCTCCACATGACCATACCATCTCAGTACACTCTCTTCGATTCTGGTGTCCACCGACTTCCTCACTCCGCATCTTTCACGAATCACATTATTTCTTATCCTATCCACCCTCTATACTCCACATACATTCCTCAGCAGTCCCATCTCCGCTGCTCTTACTCTTGAATTTTCATTTTCATGCCACACCATAGTCTCACATCCATATGTTAAAGTTGGCACTAACATTCCTTCATGTAAGCCTCGTGCAGCTGCAACACTCAAGCCTCTGTTTCTTATCAAGGCCTTCATTGCACCAGCTACTTTTCTTCCTTGTGTCACTCTACTTTCAACTTCTATTGCACATTTTCCTCTTTTCTATCACTGTACCCAGGTATTTGAACTCTCTCACCAGTTCCAGTCTCTCTCCATTCACTGTTACATTGCACTGGGAGTCACCTTCTCTCTCAATAACCATCACTTTACTCTTTTCTACATTTACTCTCAAGGAACGATGCTTACAGACATCAGCAAAACTCTGCACTACCCTACCAAGTTCTTGTCCAGTACTTGCAAGCAGTACTGCATTATCAGCATACAACAAATTTGAGATATTCTATCAATCACCATTCATTACCAATGCCATCCCTCTCTCCATTACTCTTGTTTTCGCTTCTCTCATCACCCCATCCATATATACATCGAACAACCATGGGGACATCACACAACCTTGTCGCACGCCCACACTGTTTGTGAACCGTTCACTTAGATGCCCATTAACCCTGACACATGCTTCACTACCATCATAAAAACACTTGACGGCACCTAACAGCTTACCCTCTACACCGTACATGCGCAAAACTTTCCACAAACATTCCCTGTCCACTTTGTCATATGCTTTTTCCAGATCCATGAATGCCATAAACACCTTATGGTCCTTCTCACAAGCCTTCTCTACTATCTGTCTCGCTGCAAATATTTGGTCCACACATCCTCTGCCACTCCTAAAGCCACCCTGTTCATCACTCACTAGGACTTCTGATATCTTTCTTACTTTCTCTATAATAATTCTTCCATATACCTTCCCTACACACTCAGTAAGCTTACGCCACGATAATTCTTGCACTCACTTCGTTCACCTTTATTTTTGTACAGGGGTACAATCACAGCCTTTTTCCACTCTGCAGGCACAGTTTCACTCATCCATGCCTTCTTACATATCTCCAACAAGCACTTCATTTCATTCTTTCCACTACATTTAAGCATCTCTGCATACACCTCATCAACCTCAGCTGCTTTTCCATTTTTCAGCCGCTTCACAGCACTCTTCACCTGTGCGAGTGTCACGTCTCCTGGCACTGCATTCCCTGTCTGCACACCCCCAAAACCAATCATGTTTACAGCTGCTCTGCTCTCTCTATCCCCATTCATCAGGCTTTCAAAATATTCTTTCCATCTGGTCCTTACTTCATCTCCATGGGTTAATAATCTACCACCTGCATCCTTCCCACCATCTGATTTTTTACCGCTTTCACTTCTACATTTCTGCACCTCTTTCCAGAATAACTTTCTATTTTCAGAGTAGTTCCCATTCATTTTTCTTCCTAGATCCTCATTTACCTCCTTCTTTTTCCTCCTTTTTTCTTTAATAAAAAAAAAATACTTGAGTGAACATCAGGCCAAAGGCCATACTTACGATATTTTTGGAGGTGAACTAGATTTCAACTTCACTTGTTCTTAGGTTCCTCTACAGTCAGTAAAGTTTGCAATTTATTCTTCCCCTTTCTCCCAATATAATCCACTTACCGTGGTTTACCTACGCTGTTCTCTCTCTCCTCAAATTTCCTTATCCTTCCCTTTCTCTCTCTCTCAAAAGCATCTTTACTAATTCTTCGTTCCCTTCATTTTTCTAAGCATCAGTTTCTGGAAATTTCACTTTCTCTTCTTCACATCTTGTTATATACAGTATACTGTACTGTATATTTGTCTATCTATCCATATCCCCATTCCTTTTCTTCCTTGCGTTACTAATCGCCGATATTGTTCCTCTGCCCCTTTCTCTCCCTTAATCGCCCCTTTCATACAGTATCTCCGGGAGCGTATAGGAAAAAAAAAATCTTTCTCGTATAACCTAGCGCGATGTCTGGACACAGAATCTTGTCAGTCTTGCTTCGTCAGACACTTGAATAAGAACAGGTAAACAAAACTTAATAAAAACAAAAACATAAACTACTGTATTTTCAAAGTTTATTTCACAAGGGAATCAAGTGAACGGCAAGCAGTGTCTCAAAAATCAATAAATAAACTAGTGCGCTCTCAATGTTCGACCTCGGGAACCGTTTTTCTTAAAATATGCTTCTCAGTGTGCGTTAGAGGTTTCTTTTTGGTCGGCTTCCTTCTTTTTGATGCTCCTCATATAGCTCCTCCTCTCTTCCTTTAACGTCTCCAGTCGATCGTAGGCTCTTCTAGTTTCCGACTGTCATTCATCTCTGATTGGCTTAACCTGCTTAAAGTACCCGTCCAGTGCATTCCAATTTATCTTCTTCTTTTTTTCCCCCCAAGGGATGCCATAATTACCATTGTTTTAATTCTTCCTTTGTAGTTTCCTTCAAGCTATCTTACTGCCTGTCTTCCTTTTCAGTATGGTGCCGACAGGTTTCCTTCTCACAGGAAGGCGACAACGTTTGTCCTCTAGCCAGGCTTGCTCATCCTATGGCCAGTTTTCTCCTCAACTTACAAAGTTCGCTGACACTACTTCTCTTTCAGAATATGTTTGCATGTGATATGTTAATGTTCTCGTATTTTAATTACGCAACCTATGCAACCTGTACCCATGCTGAGATTATATAAACGACATAAAAATGGAGGGTATGATGGAATTTGAAGAGAAAAAAAAAAAAACGCTAATAATGAGGTGTTAGAAAGCCTTTAAAACCGAAAGGTAACACGGCCCTGAAACTCAAGCCTTTAAGTACTGTCACCATAAGTTACTTTCCCAACTACCGGGATTTGCACTCACTGTGTCTCTCCTTGCAGACTGGGAATGGTTTCATCAATACCACGCCGCCTGTTTGTTCGCTGTTTATGACTTTGTTGTTGCCAGAGTCCTGTTGAAGTGGACACCTACACGCGCGCTTTTCAGGAAGTGTGTGTGTGTGTGTGTGTGTGTGTGTGTGTGTGTGTGTGTGTGTGTGTGTGTGTGTGTGTGTGTGTGTGTGTGTGTGTATAATAAAAAGGTCTTGACATACAGGAGTTAACAGTGATTATCATGGTGATGATATGATTACATTGTCTCTATTTTCAAGGACATAATTGTGATAGAGCAGAAATTATCCACAAGACGAAGTGGAGCTGTGGATGGACACCTATTATGAATTCTGATAACTTACTTTGATAAGAGTGTGCTCATGGATGGAGGGTAACAGGAAAAAAAAAAGTCTTGTGAGGATATAGACAAAATAATACAGCTTTTCTTAGGTATCTCAAGTACAGAACGAGCCTACTGAGGTATTAATTAATTTATTTTTTGTCTTCTTCACTTACATAGTCTTCCAGTGTACTTTATAACCTCACTTCTTGGTCGTTTCATAGTTCCTTCTGTTTTTCTTTTAGCTACGTAAACTGTAATTTTCCAGCACTTCCTCCTTTCTTTCATTATCGTATCCTCTGTTGAGAAAATTTTGTACTGTGTTATTCTAGTTTTTTTTTTTTTTTTTTTTTTTAACTACTACAGTAATTCTTGCCTCAACGTACGATCGTAATGCTTTATCCATGACTTTCCATCTACTGGGATTTTATTTAAACTCTGAACGGATATTTATAAATCGATAAGTACAATGGGCAGTACAATCAGTTCTCCAAATTTATGGTCACCAGGCTTAGTTATTTGGCATACTTTGTCATCTTTCAGAGACACCTACACTAGATCCAGATCCTTCACGGTAGTTAATCAAATCAACTTCAGTGGAATTGTTACCAGGTCAATCAGCAGGAAGTCACTTACTTGCCTTTTCTTCATCCAGTTTCCTGTTTAGAACGATTGTAACAACTAGAGCTAAGGAAAAAAAAAAAAAAAGAAAGACAACATAACGAACACAATTTTTACAGGAAAATACTGTTATAAAGAAATAGTTCTACATTTTTCCCGGTAAACTGCACTGTAATATCTGCGATACATGTCACAGGTTCCTGAGGCTTCATGATCTTCCGCATGCATTATGTTGTGTAAACAGACGCCACAAATTTGCTGGATGTAAATGTAGGCACGTCCTTCATCCGGCAGGGGAGGTTACGGGGAGGAAAGTGTTTAACAAGCAAAAACAGCCGGTAGTGGTGGATCGCCCGTCCTAAACTCATCAGTATTTGCAGAGTTCAACTGCAGCGCCAAGGACGAGCCCCGTAATTCATTGCTCTGGAAAGTTTGGACACAACCCTGAATTCATAATGAGGCTTTCCGTGGCTTAATTAAGCAATATTTATACTGAGACAAGACTACAATCTAATAACGATTCTGTTGCTTCAAACATTTCAGTAAAATACGAATATATGACTTCAGTGGCTATAAACGTCGACTGAAGCAATGTGAACTACCAGCAAGAAGACATACGTATGAGGGAAGCTGGGTACTGTAGCCCGACCCATTGACTGAGGAATGAAGAGAGAAAGGGGAAGGGGGAGGTCATCATCTTAGCATGGTAATTGAATATGGTACTATGGAGGAGCAAACATAGGAGTATAGCCTCATAACACAACGAGTGCTTAGTACTGCGCAATGCAAAGTATTTTTCATTAACAACTACTGGTAGACATGAACTATATAACATAACGACAGGTTAATGCAATGACTGGAACCTGTAGTGTACTGTGACACTGACCCACATTTTTTTTTTACGCCATCATAATGCCAACTCAAGCACATTAAACTGCCCCACTAACACAGTAACTTTTGCAGGTTAACTGTGTGATTCTCAACACCTTCTCCCTAACATCACCACATCCCTAACCTGCAGTGAATGTGCTCCTCCGTCACCTCTCTCACTGTCCAGGTCGCCACCATTCACGGCCATGATAATACAGTATGTCCAGCCCCACCTAATACCACCCAGCTGAAGTAAAAGGGAAGCTGGGCCACATATGGGACTGCCATCCAGTGATCAAGAGAAGGACTTAGATGACGGTGGGATCTGTGGGTAAAGGTGAATGACTGCAAAACGGGACTGATAAGCAGTCTCAGAGGGAAAAACATGGCTCCGAAGAAACGGGACGCTGTTTTAAATTGCATTGTAAAACTATCCAAAGTTTGTTGTAGAAAAGCAAAGAGTATCCACTATTAACATGGGTCGTAACTATTATAAAAACCTACGTCGCACAACTAAGTATATCGTAGTCGCGCGAGCACTTTACCTCCAGGAAATACTGAAACTCTGAAGCAAGGAACTTATCGCTGATATATCAGACGTCCTTTTTGAATAAAGGAATTTCTCGTATATACTCCATCTCTTTTGATGACAGTTTCTCCAGTCCTCCCTCTCCTTGTTCGATCTTTACTTCCTCTCTTCTCCGCCTTCCACTTGGCTTTCTCTTCTGCTTCCTCCACTCTATTCGAAGCCCCTGACAGTAATGGAGTCCTGGAATAAATAAGGCAAGCTCTAGATCTGAAGCACTAGGCGAGTGATGACTAGCAAGGAAAAGAGCCAAGTTGGAAGAAAGAAAGAAAGTGCTGATGATTTTTGGGTCGTGATGAAAGGGAAAAAAATCATATGGATCGGCAAGTGAAGCATATGATACATCACCATTAAATACGAGAAGTAAAAACTCAAAAAATCATCTCGTGTTGGCTTTACCCTCAGCTAGCTCATTGAGGGATGAAAAACTGTAAAAGTTTAGTACGGTACAAGCACAGTATAAGAAAAGGTCACAAGTCTTGACACTTGATTATCTGAGAACGAAATACAATTCTAGGGCTGAGTGCAAGAAGGGCCAATGTTAAAAAATGAGGTTTTGAGAATAATACATTAAAAGTTTGCAGACTTTACTAAAATTCAGCTAAGAAGAACAGACGTAAAAGTAATTTTTTCATTGTTGTTTAAGCCAAGTAGCAATCACATAGTGCCTTTTCAGTAACTAAAAGCTGCTTTGCATTGTGAAAAAAAATAAATAAATATATGTATGAATATTTTTCTATGACATATTTTTTTCTTATTCGGTAACAATTAGCACATTTTTAAAATAAAATTATTGTTACATGTTTTTGACTGAATATTAATTTTACCTAAGTGTAATATCCTTACCTTAGTTAATATTTCCATTGTTTATAAACAAAAATTTGAAAATTATATATATACAGTATTTTTTTTTTTTAAATCACTCCTGAATTGAAACATTAGCCAGATCTCCAAAACTTTCAAGACAATCATTTTTCAGTATTTAAAGACTAATGAGAAATTACACTCTGGTGTCATCATCTAAATAATCATCATCTACACCATCTGCTGCCTGTAAGCTCCTGTAGAAATGTCTACTTCCAGCAGAAATCAGAGGAAGGAGATCAATGAGGTCCTTCAGCTTTTTAGGCACAAGTTTCCGTGGTGCGTCATCTAGTTGTTTTATTGCATTCTCCCTAAGACTCTGGGGACATTGGTCTTTGTGGCACTGAAAGACCAATATTTTACAAGCTCCCTGGTACCCTTATCTCAGTTTGAGCAATTTTTGACATCGGCTTCTCTTGCATTCAGCCCTAGAACTGGGAGTCCTCAGCTTAGATCAAACCATAAAATTTTATTTATCAAAGTTGTTAATCAAATAGGTATAAAATAATCATGAAAATAAAACTAAACTACTACCATACTCTCAGTGAGTAGCCACAATGCGGAAACCTGGCCATATAGCATATAAAGTATGTGTAATATAAACAAGATCTGAAGCCCCAAAGGTAGCTTCTTGTGTAAAACAAGGAATCTGAAGACAAAGGTGTCAAAAAATTCCTGTGTAAATTGTACGTATGTCTCAATAAGTGGCTAACCGTATGCTTAACTATAATTATATTCCTTTCAGATCATAAGACAGATCACAACTATATATAAGGAAAGATGCAGCTTTAAAGTTTTCGTGGTTTTCTCTTAAACGTGTTGCAAAGAAAAAGCTGAGTAGATCTGAATTCGGTACTTACCACGAGGCTAAATGGCAAAATAATAAGCCAAAACTATTCAGCAAAAATTCTTATCATAAGATTTTCAACCAAATAGTAGTATCTCAATTAGTTTCTGAGATATTTCTATTTCCAATGCGCAATTTCTAGAATAAAGATAAGGATATCACCTTCAAAAATACGTCAAGGTGATTTACTTTTGGTACTAGGACTTGGGTTATCATAGGGTACCTTCGTGTGTAATAACGTCAACATCGAAAACAAAAAGTGCAAAGAAAAATAATAACTAGTTACCTGCTCTTTTGTGTAGCCACAACAAGAAAACTTCAGAATACAGCATTTAAGGTATATGTAATATAAAGATCAGAAGATCTTCTTCAGATATAAGTGGCTTGGGAATGGCTGGGAGAAGAAGGGAGGTGAGAAGACAGGAAGAAATCAGTAGGATGGAAGTTCTGGAATCAATGAAGAAAGTCGCAATGGAGAAAGTCCCAGGAATTGATGGAGTGTGTGGTGAAAAGCTAAAGCATGGGGGAGAGATAGTAGTAGAATGGATGTGGAAGATGTGCAGCTTGGCCTGGGAGGAAGGTAGAGTCCCGGAGGACTGAAAGTCAGGTATAATTATTCCCTTGTCCAAAGGAAAAAGGGAAAGAGAAGTGTGTGGTAATCATAGAGGCATTTGTCTTCTTAGTGTAGTAGGAAAAGTATATGGTAGGATACATATTGACAGAGTTAGGGAAATGACAGAGGAATTAGTTGGAGAAGAACAGGGAGGTTTTAGGAAGGGAAGAGGTTGTGTAGATCAGATATTCATTCTTAGATCTTTAGTGGAAAAGTTTCTGGAGAAGGGAAAGAAGTTGTATGCGGCCTTCATGGATTTGGAGAAAGCACATGGCAGGATGGATAGACAAGCATTGTGAAAATTATTAAGAATATATGGAGCAGATGGGAAGTAGTTAAATGCTGTGAAGAGTATGTATGAGGGTGCTAAGGCTGCAGTGCGTGTGAATAGTAAACTGAGTGAATTATTCTATTTGAAGGTTAGACTGAAACAGGGATGTGTCATGTCTCCATTGTTGTTCAGTCTGTACTTGGATAGGGTTATAAAAGAGATAGAAGGTAGGGCAGCAGATGCTGGAGTGGCCCTAATGAAAGAGGGCAGGGTTTGGGAACTCCCTGTACTGTTGTTTGCATATGATACTGTGTTGTTAAGTGAAGATGAAGGGGAGCTGCAAGGCTTGGTGGATGAGTCTGGGAGTGTGTGTAAGAAACGGAATCTAAAGGTGAATGTAGGGAAGAGTAAAGTTATGGTCATCGAGAGTAACGGTGTCACTGAATGTACAGTGAGGATGGATGAGGAGGAAATGGAAAATGTGAGTACATTTAAGTACTTGGGTAGTGTGATGTGTAAGGATGGAAGTTTGGAGGATGAAGTGCTTGAAAGGGTATAACAAGGAAGAAAAGTTGCTGGTTCCTTGAAAGCAGTGATAAGAAACAGGGAAGTGGGCATGGAAGTGAAAAAGTTACTACATGACAGTATTGTGATACCAACTCTAACATATGGAAGTGAAACTTGGACCTTGTTGGAGGGACACAAGTCAAGAGTGAGAGCAGTGGAAATGGTTTATTTGAGAGGAGCGTGTGGAGTCACATGGAGAGACGGACTGACAAATGAGGATGTGAAGGCGCGTTGTGGTGTGGATGTGGATGTGATAGGAGTGTTAGGAGAAAAACATTGAGGTGATTTGGCCATGTGGAGAGGATGGAGAGTGAGAGACTGACAAGAAGTGTATGTGAGTGAAGTGGAGGGGGAGAGAGGGAGGGGGAGGCCAATGATGAGATGAGGGGATGGAGTGGGGAGGTATATGAGAGAGGGGGGTGTGAGCTGGGAGCAGGGCAGTGAAACGGCGGGGGATAGGACGACATGGAAGCGATTTGTTTGTGGCCACCCCGTATGGGATTAAGGCGTCTGGCGATAGATAGACGGATAGATTGATAGATCTGAAGACCCTAAGAGAACTTCTTATGTACCATCAACAAGGGCGCTGAGGGCAAAGGTGTCGAAGACCGTATGTGTACTATTACGTTTGTCTCAATGACTGGCAAAGTGTATGCTTAACTTAACCATATTCTTTTCAGATCATAAGAGGGACCACAGATATTAAGCTGGAAAGTTACAACTTTAAAGCTTTTGTGGTTTTCTGTAAGATGTGTTGCAGAGAAAAAAAATGAGCAGATATGAATTCAGTACTTTCCAGTTTCCACAACGCTAAATGGCAAAATCCATGATCTTGCATTTGACCTCTCTATGTCACTCAAGGTCAAAGGTCATAGTGCCAAATGAAAGCCCATATGAGACTCAATATACAGTATATTGATTAGCATATATCTCTACCTTCAACCAGCCTCGAGTTATAGCCCCCTGAATATCTGTGACCTTGAGTTTGACCTTTCAAGGACACTTACGGTCAAAGGTCATGGTACCAATTAAAAATCCATATGGGACTTCCTTTATGTTAATAATAGTAAATATCTCTATCTTCAACTAGTTTCGAGTTATAACCCCCTGATTATGTGACCTTGTGTTTTACCTTTCAAGGTTAACCAAGGTCAAAGGTCTTGGTGCCAAATGAAAGCCCATATTACGAGTTCTTGTATGTTCATAAAAGTAAATGTCTCTATATTCAACCGGTTTCAGGTTATAGCCCACTGAAAACCCATGACCTTGATTTTGACCTTTCAAGATCACTCGATTACCTCCAAAATTTAATCAATTTCATTGGAGACCAGTGCCCACATATCCTGAAAAGTTTCATGTACTTTCATTCAGCCGTTTTTCCATAATGTAACTAACAAACAAACAAACAAACTCAACCAAAAACAATACATCATAGGACTCCACCCGGGCGAGATAAGAAAATGCAAAGAAAAACAAGAAATGGAACTCTGTAACTGTCCTACAGACAGTCACTAGTCTCTACCTACTCTTTCTTAGTGACCTTGACCCTACTGGGGAGACTTCATTTTTTTTTTTTTCTATCAGCAATGGTCCATGCCAGGACAAGAAGCCTGGGCCCTTCAGCTTCATTGCGCAGGCTCCGGTTCTCCTGGAACGGTCAGGAGACTCTGAGGCTGGAATAATAATAATTACATATTTTTATTGAGTAGCCACATTGACAAAGCTTCATCATATACATATTTTTTTAGAGAGAGAGATTTTTCCCTACGTATTGTGTAGGGAACCTGGCCCTATATGTCTCCTACTGTTTCTTACAAAGACCTTGACTCGATTGGGGAGACTTGGATTTTTCTTTTTTCTATCACCAGTGGCCCATGCCAGGACACATAAACTGGGCCCTTCAAATTCCTTGCACAGTCTCCGGTTCTCCTGGAATCATTGCGAGACGCTGAGGTAAGAATAGTAATTAAAACCTGTAACTGTCCTTCAGACAGCCACTATACCAGTCGCGTTGGCCAGTTTCTCTTGTGCCCCGCCCCCTACTGATGCCCCACCCTCTTCCAGCTCTACTCGTTGCTGACTGGCTGAGATAATTATTCTTCTTACTGACAGAATAATGAGCCTTACCACGAAATAGTATTGTATTATTTACTTTTACTTTGAATTCATTTCTTTATGACAAAGAAAGCACTAAAATTTGCTAACTGAATCAAAATCAGTTTGAAAAGAACCAACCTGCCTCCTCCCGCGACTGCAGCTGAGTTTTGCCGCCAAGAAAGTTCGGAGCTTGGCAATAACACATTGCAGCTGTGCCGCTATTACTGTTAAACATATTAAGTCACCTATTTGTCATGGCTGGTAAGTTACCACAGTATCATAACCATATTGTTTGTAATTTTCCCTATTTATTTCCTTAATATCAGAGGTTTGAACATAGAAGTAGGAAAACGAAATGTTACTGGCTTCGCTTCGAAATGAGAAATCTCATTCTATACATGTGAAGTCAGTGAAATCTTATAGGGGGAAAGGGGTTTTGTGTGTGTGTGTGGATACCATACTTAAGGAAAATTGTTAAAACACTAAGTCCTTTGTAGAATATGTACTTTTTATTTTCATAGAGGGAACTTCCGTTACTTTACAAACCTTTCAGGCCGATGACGTTCCTTGGTACTTCTTTCCAACATCCTTTACTACAAAACATTTCCTAGTTAAATGGAAAAGGTATCATTGCAGTTAAGGGGTTAAGTAAAAGTTATGTTGCTTCAATTAGCGAGAGCGCCTGACATGTTTACCCAACAGTGGCACAGCAAAGACTGGCTCAGAACTCCTACTCGGGCCGACAGGTGAGTGGGTGTGGCCAAGGGAGCAGGACACAAGAGAAACTGGCCAACACGACCAGTATAGTCTCCAACTACTGTTTCTTAGTGACCTTTTGGATTTTTCTTTCTATCATCAATGGTTCATGCCACGACACAACCTGGGCCCTTCAGATTCCTTGCACAGTCTCCAGCCCTCCTGGAATCGTCAGGAGACTGAGGCCGGAATACTAATAATTACTGTACTTATGTACTTCCATAGTGCGGGCCCAATAATAAAGATTTACCACTTCTTCTCTTAAGGCTTTATGGCCATCACCCACTTGGGAGCATTAGGACAACTATGATAACCACAATAAAAACAAAACATCATAGCATGGGCATCGCATAAGACAACCAGTCTAGGGGAGCAAATGTGGAGGCAGCATATGATAGAACACACAAAGATCACTTAGATGCACTGCCTCCCCTCTGACAATCATAAAAGGTGGAATTCCCTCACCCAGTTTGGCCACCCAGAGATCATACAAGGTGAAGTAGGTCTAGACTCTAAGCTGGTACAACCAAGTGTGGGCATCAAATGTCAGGTGACAGTAGAAGGATACATCTAGCCAATCCTTTCGATTCATGATAGGAGGACAAGATGGGCTGCCCCCTTTTGCCGGAGGAGGGGGGGACTCATCGACCTCCCCCTCGGCCGAGGAGCCAGTTGACACATCCTCGACCATGTAGATGGAGTCAGAAGAGTCTCGTCCCTCCTCAGTCGCTGATGGCGGATGGTGAACATCAGCAGTGGTCTGAACTGTAGCCACTTCCAGAGCTGGGTCAGTGATCAATGTGGCAGTCCTCCAGTTGAGGGAAGCAGCCAGCCGCAGCTGCTTCCGCGATGTTGTGCGCTGGGTGGCAGGCCACTGCAGCCAGGTACAACGCTCCCCACGGCAAGGGGCAGACTGCGCATCGCGGGCAAAGCACTCAGGGATGACAAGGTGAGGCAGCCCATTCTCCTCAAAGATCTTAGAGAGAGGAAAGCACAATGCTCAATTGTCACCCCCACAAAAAGCCCTCACCGTCGCGATGCACATTTCCACAATGGTGCTTATCTCCTTAGGATGCTCAGGCCCCTTGGCCTGGTGTCTCTGGGCTGTAAGATGTCGCCGTCTATGGGCAAAACCCTGCATGGCCACACCTCCCAGCCCAGTAACATCCTGAGCCTGAGGACCGTAGGGAATCCCAAAGAGACAAAACTTCACTGCTTCAACATCCCCAAGGGAGTCCTGGAGATGACGTGGGATTGGTGCAACGACAGCCTGGCGGTGCACGAATACATCAATGTCAGTATCCCAGTGCTTGATGACGCTGTACCCCGCCCTGACGTTGAACCAAACCACGGTCCCCCTGACCATCTGGGCCACCAGAGTTTTGAGATCTGCTTTTTGCCCCCCTCAACAGGTCGCATGCAGCAGCAGCAGATGTGGCGTCGATGACTGCTGGTCGTCAGCTCTCGATTGTCTCAATTTACCACGTGCTAAGGTATGTCTAGCATAAACAATATCTGAAGACCCTACAGTAACTTTTTGTGTAACACCAACAAGGGATCTGACAAAGGTGTTGAAGAATGCTTGTGTCTGCTACTGTTTCTTACGATGACCTTTACCTCACTGGAGTTTTTTTTCTTTTTTTCTATCAGCAATGGCCCTTGCCAGGATGCATAACCTGGACCCTTCAGATTCCTTGTGCAGACCCTGTTTCTCGTGGAATCGTTGCGAGACTCTGAAGCAATAATAATAACAATAATAATAATAATAATAATACCGGCAAAAACAATAGTCTCTGTAATTGTCCTACGGACAGTCACTAGTCTCCACCTACTGTTTCTTAGTAGCCTTGACCTAATTGGGAAGATATGGATTTTTTTTTTTTCAGCAATGGTCCATGCCACAACCCAAAACCTGTGCCCTTCAGATTCCATGTGCAGTCTCCAGTTCCCCTGGAATCATCGGGAGACTCCAAGGCTGGAATGATAATAATTAGGTACCTATTTCTATTGTGTATCCACAATAACTGTCAAGTAGTAAGGTATGCATGTGTACTATAAACATGATCTGGAGACCCCAAGGTAGCTTCTTATGTAACATCAACAAGAGATCTGACAAACACGTGATTAGTTTTATACTTCCATTGTACTGCAATGTTAAAGAAACTGTGGCATGGTTGGTTGAAAGAATCCTTGCACATATAGTGCAGGCCGGGCCATACATTAGCCCGGTCAGTGGTGTATGGGCTGATTAAAAAAAACAGTAAGTGAGGAAGACAGGACCTGGGGATTGCCCAGCACACACGTCCTGTCTTCTGACTGGCTTTGTGGTGTGTGTGACTGTGGAAAGGCGTTTTTTTTTCGTTTAAAGTTTCCCTGCACATATAGTGCAGGCCGGGCCATACATTAGCCCGGTCAGTGGTGTATGGGCTGATTAAAAAACAGTAAGTGGGGAGGACAGGACCTGGGGAATGCCCAGCACACACGTCCTGCCTCCTGACTGGCTTTGTGGTGTGTGTGGGGGCATGGGAGAAGGTATGTTTAATATAAACAAGATCTGAAGACCCTAAGGTAACTTCTTGTGTAACATCAACAAGAGATCTGACAAAGGTGTGGAAGAACGTGTGCCTGCTACTGTTTCTTACAATGACCTTCACCCCATTGGGGAGATGTGAACTTTTTTTTTATCTATTAGCAATGGCCAATGCCAGGATTCATAACATGGGCCTTTCAGATTCCTTATGCAGTCTCTGGTTTTCCTGGAATCGTTGCAAGAGCATGAGGCAATAATAATAACAATACCAGCAAAAGCAATAGTATACAAATAATACTGACAAAAACAAGAAGCTTCGCCATTTATATGCTGAAGCTTCATAAAGAGATATTAACGTGGTGATCAAAATTTCATCTCTCAGTACTACAGTTTGATCACATCCCGACAGGACGCAACCTGGAGGGAGGATGGTAAAGTATAATGATTGACTAACTAGGTAAGAAGGAACATAGTAATAAGTAATGGTGAGGAGCGGGATTTGCTAGTTTGGTAGTGCTGGAGTATTCCCAACAATTCTCGAATTTTTCGTTACGTGTCAGAGTTGCCAGTTAGACTGTTATTTGTTAGCGGAAGTATTTTGTAAGTTATACATTAATGTTTGTGCTCTTTTTCTTTATAATGTTTTTACTTATGTGATTGCTAAATTATGTAATTTTATCTTAGTTTCTATGCTAAATAATTTAGTGTTTTGCAGTGTAAGTAAACTCTGGCATGTTTTGCATGTCTCCGAGTTGGTAACTGTTGCAACCTTTGCTCCCTCGAGAGTGCACAAGAACTTTGGAGAAGTAGTAGATCACTCTAGAATATAGGAAGCTCATATAAGGATGGGAAAGTGACTAGGACATTTTCAGTCAGTTTCTGTTCAGTCTGAATGTAGGTCAGTGTCAGTGCAGTGCAGTTAGTGAAGACTGTATATCTCCTGTAATTGTGAAATGAGTGAAGTTTAGTTGGCAGGCATTAAATGTAATTGCATTTAGTGAAGATTGTAGCTCTGATACCAGTGAAAACAGTGAAACGTAGTTGGCAAGTATTGAGTATGACTGCAGTTATTGAAGATAAAAAGCTCAGGTACTTGTGAAAACAGTGAAGTGTAGATGGCAAACATTAATTACACTGTAATTATTTAGAACATAAAGACAGCGAACTTAAAAAGCCAGTGTTTATTTAAACGCCTGAGCAGATCTTGTTTTTCCACACCAGGGGTTCTCAACAAAGGGGGATTTCCCTCCCAAGGGGGAATTTATGTCTCAGAGGGGGAATTGAGGCAATAGAATGGCAAGCTCAAACTGTTGTTATATTCATCTTTTTATTGCCTCTGAACACAAAACATTATGTGCATCAGTTAGGCCCAAATTGTTTTTATTTTTTTTCAAGTGTATTGTTATTTTTATAATAATTAAGGAATAGTGTGAGAAATAACGGAAGAGGAAATTTTCTCTCAGGTCCGTTTCAGTTGTTTCTGTGAATGAGAAAATGTGTATACGTGCGGTCCGAGGTGGAGGAGGAGGCTTTTCTTTTATGTCTAATTCCTGTGTGTTCGTCATGTCAGCTTGTTTTGTTTGCCTAAGTTGGGGAAACGGCGAAGTAACTACTAAAACCTCTCAAATCAAGGGGAATTTCATCTCGACTAAAAAAAAAAAATGCAATTATTTTTACGTATTTTATAAACTGAAACCCTGAGAGAGAGAGAGAGAGAGAGAGAGAGAGTAGTCACATTCCTGTACCGTCAGGTTTTCGTTTTGGACGTGTACAAACTAGTGACGCTGTTGGCCCTCAGGCCTCGGTAGATTCTGTCACTTTCATTATTTTTATGAGTCTTATTCAGGTAAGCACCTTATGAGTAAGAAAAGGGGGGAAGACATTGTGCCATATGGTGGATGGGGTGAATGGGGCAAAAAAGGTTGAGAAACACTGTTCTACACCGTAAGGCTCACTATAGGAAGAACAACTCACTGGGCAACGTCCTTCCTGTACTGAACTACTGCTGTTGGAGCCTGTGGCAGTGTGGGCCGGGGACGTAACAATAATATACAGTAGTACCGCGCATATTCAGTGAAGTGTGTGTGTGTGTGTGTGTGTGTGTGTGTGTTGTTACGGAACAGAGAAAACTGTCCCGCAAAGTTCCAGGTTCAAAACAAAGAGTTAGGTAAAATTACAAGTTAAAGTTTAATGCTCAAACTAACAACAAAACATTCAGGACTCATAAGGATAATGTAATGGCAAAAAAACAGGTTAAATATATGGTTAACTGCAATAGCCTCTATTAACACGAAATTAGCAAGAGTAAATTTATCTAAGTCAGCCCTGATAAAATGAAAATACCAGATAATACTCAGTGAATGAAAGATATATTATTACAGATACAAAATATTATTAATAATGATTGACATCCAAACTTTACATTAATCACAAAAACCTCACTAGGCTTACAAATTAATACCTTATGCCATACAGTACAAGAAAAAATACAATAACAGTTATACTCAAATTACACAGCTGCTAGATGGTTGGAGACTTCCTGAGCACTCACAATAATAACAACTGTACAGGGGAGGACAGAGATGTGAACAAAATGAGGAGCAGATCTAAGTGGCAATAATGCAGAGACTGAGCTCATTATATAGGGGCCGGCAGAGCTTAATACAACCTGTAAGAAGGACGCGCAAATGAAGCTATAGGGGACAAAGAGTTGACAATCCCGCTCTGAACAACAGAAAGAACGACTTACTCTACTATAACGGTAGAAGGGGGGACTGAGGTAGAACACGCTCGTGATCAAACATGCAGCATACTGTACGTTAGAATTACACAAAGGATGAAGAAATCATAGGCTATGTAACACCTCCCCACAAAGAAAAAGAAATTTACAAAGGAAATTTCTTATTACTCTAAAACAATCTGTCTAAAGTCTAGATAAGCAATCTGCAATAACATTTTCTTTCCCCTTGACATGTTGTATGTCTAATGAATACTCCTGAAGAAGTAGACTCCATCTTGTCAATCTCTGATTTTTATCTTTAAACTTACTAAGGAATTTCAGTGGGTTATGATCGGTATAAATGACTGTGGGGTCAAAACCAGAACACAAATAAAATGAAAAATACTGTAAACCCAAAATCAAGGCCAAAAGCTCTTTCTCAATAGTTGAGTAGTTCCTTTGAGGTGGAGTGAACTTCTTACTGTAATAAGATACAGGGTGTTCAATACCCTGATCATCCTCTTGCAGCAAAACAGCCCCAGCTCCTGTATCACTTGCATCAACAGCCATCTTAAAAGGCTAAGCAAAATTTGGAGTAGCGAGCACTGGCTGACTTAATAGGATAGCTTTAAGTTTGCTGAAAGAGGATTCACAGTTATCGGTCCAGACAAATTTAACTCCCTTTTTCAGTAGGTCTGTAAGTGGCGATACAAGAATAGAAAAGTTAAGAACAAATCTCCTGTAATAACCTACCATTCCCAAAAATCTTTGCAGCTCTTTCCTACTTTTAGGTCTGGGAAGATCACTGATAACCTGAACCTTAGCTCCTGGTGGTGCAACATGTCCATCACCAATTACGTACCCAAGGTACTGAACTTTAGCTTGACCAAACTCACACTTTGATAAATTAGCTACAAGATTAGCCTGAACCAAACGCTCAAGAAATTTACTGACATGGCATAGGTGATCTTTCCAGTTGTCACTGAAGATTAATACATCATCAATATAAACAACACACCCTGCCAAACCCTCTGTTACAATATTCATGAGCTTCTGAAAAGTGGCTGGTGCATTCTTCATACCATATGGCATTACAGAACATGCAAAAGTCTTTCCTAGTGTTACAAAACATGAGATCTCCCTTGCACGTTCAGTCATAGGTACTTGCCAGTATCCCTTTAACAAATCAAACTTACTTATTTACCTAGCCTTTCCGATCTTGTCTATTCAATCTTCCACACGAGGGAGAGGGTAAGTATCTGTTTTAGTTATCTGAATAACACATCTGTAGTCGATGCAAAGCCGCTGTGACCCACCTGGCTTAGGGACTAGAGTGACAGGAGAACTCCACTCGCTCTGACAGGGCTCAATCATCTTGTGGTCCAACAGGTAGCCAAGCTCCTTCTGGATGAGAGGAAATTTCACTGGGTTCACACGGTAAGGAGGCAGTTTAATTGGCTTTGCGTCTCCAACATCGACATCATGCATCAACACAGTGGTTGTTCCTGGAGTGGCACGGAACATTTGCGGGTACTCCTGCAGTAATGCCGAAAACTCCTGCCTTTCCTCGGGAGGTAGATGAGAAAGCTTAGTCTGGAGATCAATCATGATATCAGGATTCTTCCCCAAACTATCACTCAGGCTCATGCTGCATGGGAGAACTTCACTTGCAGACTCGGGTGGAACAGCTACAGTGCAGACTGGGTTATTTTCGTCCCGCCTGTGATATAACTTTAGCATGTTGATGTGACAAAGTTGCTTGTTCTTTCTACGATCTGGTGTGGCGATGACATAGTTGACATCACTGAGTTTCTTCTCCACGAAATAAGGACCACTAAACTTAGCTTGAAGAGGTTGCCCATGCACCGGTAGCAGAATCAAAACCTGATCTCCTGGCTGAAAGTGGCGTAACCTGGACTTCTTATCATACCAAGTCTTCATCTTCTCCTGAGCAGCTCCTAAATTCTCTCTCGCCAGCTGTAAAGCAGTGGACAGCCGTTCTGTGAACTTCATCACATACTCCAGCAGGTTGACGTCATCTTCCTCCGACAACCAGCATTCCTTGAGTAACTTAAGGGGTCCTCTTACTTCATGGTCAAACAGTAGTTCAAAGGGTGAGAAGCCCAGTGATTCATTTGGAGATTCTCTTGCGGCAAATACAACGAATGGAAGACCTTTATCCCAGTCTTTCTGATGTTCCAAACAGTATTTCTTGAGCATCGATTTGAGTGTTTGATGATATCTCTCCAACGCTCCTTGGGTCTGGGGATGGTAAGCTGAAGACGTGATCTGGGTGATGCCCAACTCTTTTAGAGACTGCTTGAAAACATTTGACATGAAATTACTTCCCCGGTCTGACTGTACCTCCTTGGGCAGACCAAACTTGGTGAAGAACCCTAGCATTTCCTTAACCACGTTCTTTGCTGAGATGTTTCTAAGTGGAATGGCTTCAGGATAACGAGTAGCCATATCAATCAGGGTCAACACATAAGAAAATCCTGAAGAAGTCTTAGGGAGAGGGCCCACAATATCCACCAACACACGGGTGAAAGGCGCCTCAAAAGGAGGAATGGGAACTAGAGGTGCAACCTTTTCGGTCTGATTACACTTCCCCACAACTTGACAGGTGTGACAAGACTTACAATACCAGGAAACATCCCTGAAGATACCTGGCCAGTAGAATTGTTTCAAAATGCGTGCCACAGTCTTCCTCACTCCAAGGTGTCCTGCCAAACTGGAATCATGAGCCACTCTAATGATATCCTGCCTACAAACACGAGGGATGACAACTTGATGTACAACCTCCCATTCACAGTCGGCTGATGCTGTTGGGGGTCTCCACTTCCTCATAAGTACTCCTGACTTTATATAATAACAAGTAGAAGCACCAGCTGACTCTTCCTCACTGCAAGCAGAGTTAGCTAGACCTTTCAACTCAGGGTCAGCAACCTGCAACTCAACCAACTCTTGACGAGACAAATTATCAACACTACGGGGTACTGCCTCATCTGGTGAGTGGTCCAAATTAGCAAGAAAAGTGTCAGCTAGGATAACATCATCATCATCATTATCCTCTAAGTCACCAGTAACTTTAGACTTAGCCCTAGTGACAGCACATGTAGGGAACACATCAGGGACATCACAATCCTGGGTCGCAGTCACTGGCTCACTAGACAACTGAGGAGCTGGACACACTTGACTTCCACCAATATCATTTCCAAGTAAGAAAGTTACACCTGACATTGGGAGTGTCTCAACCAACCCAACCATAACAGAACCATTAACAAAACCAGACTCTAAATTCACTCTGCACAGAGGGACAGAGAAGTAATTATTCCCTACACCTTGTAAGATTACAGTTTCATCAAAGGAATTAACATTAGAGCCTAGAACACTGGTCAGCATAAGGGATTGGCAAGCACCTGTATCACTATATATTTTAACTGATTTCCTGTCATTACTGTCCAGAGGACTGACAAAACCATCAGACAGGAAATTAGCACATGAACTCCTGAGAGTGTCACCCACGTTACTGCTCAAAAGAGGAGCTCCATCATGAGAATTTAATTTACCCCTCAAAGCAGGTTCAGTTAACTCAGTTAAAGAATTCTGGGTACTCTGAAGGGTGGACACTAGACCAATTGACTGAATATTTAGAGACTCCTTTTTGTTCACATCACGCTGTCTCCTGAAACATTTCTCCGTAGTATGACCAAGCTTACTACAATAAGTACATTTACTTTTCTGAAATCTAGAGGTGAAGCTGGTATTTACTTCCTGAGAAACATCATCTTTATTCTCTTTCCTGTTACCTGTACTCTGAGTAGAGGCAACGTACTTACTCTCAGCTTTCCCTTTTTCTTTAGAATATCTCTTGTGAGTGAGAACATATTCATCAGCTAAAACTGCAGCATCAGACAAATTATCTATTCTTTTCTCATCAAGATATAGGCTTACATCTTTACTAATACACCTTTTGAAGTCCTCCAGCAAAATCATCTGCTTAAATTTACCAAAATCAGAATCCACATTCTTAGAATTTAACCACTGCTCTAACAGATCTTCTTTGATTTTTGCATACTCAACATGGGATTGCTTATCTTGCTTATAAGTTGTCCTAAATTTTACTCTATAGGCTTCAGGAACAAGCTCATAGGCCTTAAGAATCAAGCTCTTAACTACATCATAATTATCAGATTGATCCTGAGGCAAAGATGCATAAGTTACTTGAGCTTTACCGGTGAGAACAGTTTGAAGGAGTACTGGCCAATACTTTTTTGGCCAATTAAAACCTGTAGCTACCCTCTCAAACAACTGAAAATACTTTGTTAAATCAGATTCATTAAAAGGAGGGACAAGTTTAACATTTTTAGCCACATCAAAATCATCAGAGCTAGATGATCCAGTTCCACCTTGTTTCATGCGATACTCATGGTCTGCCTGAATCCTAGCAATTTCAGTTTGTGCCTCCTGAATACGAGCCTGAGACTCAGCCTCCTTAGCACGTGCCTGAAACTCAGCCTCCTTAGCATTTGCCTGAAATTCAGCCTCCTTAACACGAGCCTCCTGCAGGGCTAGCTGTAACTTAGCTTATTCAATCTGCGTTTGCTCATTTGGAGGAGTTACATTAAACAAGCTTTCATTAATCATGTCAACAATTTGATCTTTAGAATGATGAGAGCGAACAGCAATTCCCAATTGTTGAGCAACAAGCTCAAGTTCATTCTTTGTTCTGTTTTCTACATCACACATTGTTTGCACATTTGACAAAAAATCTTTGGCTTCATCAAGCGTAGTAGTAGTAGACATCATGAATAAATCACAGTCACAAAATATCAAGCAATATCCTTATGATAATATCCTGAATATCCTGATAAGAGGTCGCCAAATTTATGTTACGGAACAGAGAAAGATAATGTACACTTTAAGTGAGAATACTAAAAATCACTACTGTCCCGTAAAGTTCCAGGTTCAAAACAAAGAGTTAGGTAAAATTACAAGTTAAAGTTTAATGCTCAAACTAACAACAAAACATTCAGGACTCATAAGGATAATGTAATGGCAAAAAAACAGGTTAAATATATGGTTAACTGCAATAGCCTCTATTAACACGAAATTAGCAAGAGTAAATTTATCTAAGTCAGCCCTGATAAAATGAAAATACCAGATAATACTCAGTGAATGCAAGATATATTATTACAGATACAAAATATTATTAATAATGACTGACATCCAAACTTTACATTAATCACAAAAACCTCACTAGGCCTACAAATTAACACCTTATGCTATACAGGACAAGAAAAAATGCAAAAACAGTTATACTCAAATTACACAGCTGCTAGATGGTTGGAGACTTCCTGAGCACTCACAATAATAACAACTGTACAGGGGAGGACAGAGATGTGAACAAAATGAGGAGCAGATCTAAGTGGCAATAATGCAGAGACTGAGCTCATTATATAAAGGCCGGCAGAGCTTGATACAACTTGTAAGAAGGACGCGCAAATGAAGCTATAGTGGACAAAGAGTTGACAATCCTGCTCTGAACAACAGAAAGAACGACTTACTCTACTATAACGGTAGAAGGGGGGACTGAGGTAGAACACGCTCGTGATCAAACATGCAGCATACTGTGCGTTAGAATTACACAAAGGATGATGAAATCATAGGCTATGTAACAGTGTGTGTTTAATAATAACAAAATTACTTCACTTTTGTAAAACTAGTCGAGCTGTGCAGCTGTGCATTTTTTTAAGTTTTAAATTTCATACTTAACCGACATTGACATTACTCAGTTTTTTCTTAATTTCAAGCCACACTATTGTACCATAGATATTGATTTTATTTTTGTGTGTCCGAGGTGAATAATAACTATCAATATTTATATATGAACAACTCGAACAACATAAATAACCCACTATCAGTAAAGCTCCTGACCGAAAATATCTATATATTTTAGATTCCTAATTCAAAACTAACAATTGTTTCTTGCATGATCTCAAGTAAACAACCAAACAAATACTTGTGAACTGATGAAAACAAATACTGATGAACTGATAAACTGCGACCGATCTCTTAAAGAACCATGAGGGTGAAGAAGTGAAGCGCGATACAGTGTGCAGTTACTAAGCCACAAGAATATCTCCGGGATATCTTTATGTAAATTATGTAAATAAGTTCTCTGTTTCATTATAAATCTCTCTCTCTCTCTCTCTCTCTCTCTCTCTCTCTCTCTCTCTCTGTTTATTTATTAAATATAAATTTACATACAGTATATAAAAGAGTGGCGTTGTTTGTGGTGGGATGAAGAGGTTAAGAGAGCTACGGAGGAAAAGAAGTGACTAGAGTGGATACTGGACAGAGGTTCATTTGAAATGAGAACAGAATATACTGAGTTCAAGAAGCTCGTAAAGAGACTTCTTGAAAGGAAAAAGGGGGTAAATGATGATCTATGATGAAAAATGAATGCAAATTGCTCTGAAAATAAGGAGTTATTCTGGAAATAGGTGCGGAAATGTAAAGTGACAGCAGAAAAAAATGTGAAAGTGTGAAGGACGTAAATGGTAGAATATTATCTCAAGGGGATGAAGTAAGGGCCAGATGGAAATAATATTTTGAAAGCCTGATGAATGGGAATAGACAGCAGAGGAGCTGTAGACATGACTGGTTTTGTGGGTGTGCAGAGAAAGAATGTAGTGCCAGGAAACATGACACTCGCTAAGGTGAAGAACGCTGTGAAAAGGCTGAAAAATGGGAAAGCAGCTGGGGCTGGCGAGGTGTATGTGGAGATGATTAAGCGTAGTAGAGAAAGCGGAATGAAGTTCTTGTTGCAGGTATGTATGAAGGCATGCATGAGTGAAACTGTGCCAGCAGAGTGGAAAAAGGCTATGATTGTACCCATGTACAGAAAAATAAAGGTGAGCTAAGTGAGTGCAAGAATTATAGTGGCATAAGTTTACTGAGTGTTGTAGGGATGGTATATGAAAGAATTATTATAGGGAAAGTAAAAGAGATATCAGAGGTCCTGGCGAGTGATGAACGGGGTGGCTTTAGGAGTGGCAAAGGATGTGTGTATCAAATATTTGGAGTGAGAGACATAGTGGAGAAAGCTTGTGAGAAGAACTATTAGGTGTTTATTGCTTTTATGGATCTGGAGAAAGCATACGACAAAGTACACACAGAAGGATTGTGGAAGGTTTTGTGCAAGTACGGTGTAGATGGTAAGCTGGTAGGTGCCGTCAATAGTTTTTATGATGGTAGTGCGGCATGTGTAAGGATAAATAGGCATCTAAGTGAACGGTTCATGATTAATGTGGGCTTGCGACAAGGCTGTATGATGTCCCCATGGCTGTTCCGTATATATATTGTTACATAGCCTATGATTTCATCATCCTTTGTGTAATTTTAACGCTCAGTATGCTGCATGTTTGATCACGAGCGTGTTCTGCCTCAGTCCCCCCTTCTACCGTTATAGTAGAGTAAGTCGTTCTCTCTGTTGTCCAGAGCGGGATTGTCAACTCTATGTCCCCATGGCTTCATTTGCGCGTCCTTATTACAAGTTGTATCAAGCTCTGCTGGCCCCTATATAATGAGCTCAGTCTCTGCATCATTGCCACTTAGATCTGCTCCTCATTTTGTTCACATCTCTGTCCTCCCCTGTACAGATATTATTATTGTGAGTGCTCAAGAAGTCTCCAATCATCTAGCAGCTGTGTGTAATTTGAGTATAACTGTTGTTGCATTTTTTCTTGTACTGTATAGCATAAGTTTAATTTGTAGGCTTAGTGAAGTTTGTAATTTATGTAGGGTTCTTTGTCAATCATTTTTGATAATAGTTTGTATCTGTAATTATTTATCTGGCATTCACTGAGTATTATCTGGTATCTCATTTTATCAGGGCTGACTTAGATAAATTTACTCTTGCTAATTTCGTGTTAATAGAGGCTATTGCAGTTAACCATATATTTAACCTGTTTATTTGCCATTACATTATCCTTATGAGTCCTGAATGTTTTGTTGTTAATTTAAGCATTAAACTTTAACTTGTAATTTTACCTAACTCTTTTGTTTTGAACCTGGAACTTTACGGGACAGTAGTGATTTTTAGCATTCTCACTTAAAGTGTACGTTATCTTTCTCTGTTCCGTAACATAAATTTGGCGACCTCATATCAGGATATTCAGGATATTATCATAAGGATATTGTTTGATATTTTGTGACTGTGATATATTCATGATGGCTACTATTTCTACACTTGATGAAGCCAAAGATTTTTTGTCAAATGTGCAAACAGTGTGTGATATAGAAAACAGAACAAAGAATGAACTTAAGCTCGTTGCTCAACAATTGGGAATTGCAGTTCACTCTCATCATTCTAAAGATCAAATTGTTGGCATGATTAATAAAAGCTTGTTTAATGTAACTCCTCCAAATGAGCAAACGCAGATTGAATTAGCTAAGTTACAGCTAGCTCTGCAGGAGGCTCAAAGCTAAAGAAGCTGAATTTCAGGCAAATGCTAAGCAGGCTGAGTCTCAGGCTAAGGAGGCGGAATCTCAGGCTCGGATTCAGGAGGCACAGATACAGGCACAAGTTGAACTTGCTAGGATTCAGGCAGACCATGAGTATCGCATGAAACAAGGTGGAACTGGATCATCTTGCTCTGATGATTTTGATGTGGCTAAAAATGTTAAACTTGTCCCTCCTTTTAATGAATCTGATTTAACAAAGTATTTTCAGTTGTTTGAGAGGGTAGCTACAGGTTTTAATTGGCCTAAGGAGTATTGGCCAGTACTCCTTCAAACTGTTCTCACCGGTAAAGCTCAAGTAACTTATGCATCTTTGCCTCAGGATCAATCTGATAATTATGATGTATTAAGAGCTTGATTCTTAAGGCCTATGAGCTTGTTCCTGAAGCCTATAGAGTAAAATTTAGGACAACTTACAAGCAAGATAAGCAATCCCATGTTGAGTATGCAAAAATCAAAGAAGATCTGTTAGAGCAGTGGTTAAATTCTAAGAATGTGGATTCTGATTTTGGTAAATTTAAGCAGATGATTTTGCTGGAGGATTTCAAAAGGTGTATTTATAAAGATGTAAGCCTATATCTTGATGAGAAAAGAATAGATAATTTGTCTGATGCTGCAGTTTTAGCTGATGAGTATGTTCTCACTCACAAGAGATATTCTAGAGAAAAAGGGAAAACTGAGAGTAAGTACGTTGCCTCTACCTGTGAGTACAGGTAACAGGAAAGAAAATAAAGATGATGTTTCTCAGGAAGTAAATACCAGCTTCACCTCTAGATTTCAGAAAAGTAAATGTACTTATTGTAGTAAGCTTGGTCATACTACGGAGAGATGTTTCAGGAGACAGCGTGATGTGAACAAAAGGAGTCTTTAAATATTCAGTCAATTGGTCTAGTGTCCACTCTTGAGAGTTCCCAGAATTCTTTAACTGAGTTAACTGAACCTGCTTTGAGGGGTAACTTAAATTCTCATGATGGAGCTCCTCTTTTGAGCAGTAACGTGGGTGACACTCTCAAGAGTTCATGTGCTAATTTCCTGTCTGATGGTTTTGTCAGTCCTCTGGACAGTAATGACAGGAAATCAGTTCAAATATATCGTGATACAGGTGCTTGCCAATCCCTTATGCTGACCAGTGTTCTAGGCTCTAATTTTAATTCCTCTGATGAAACTGTAATCTTACAAGGTGTAGGGAATAATTACTTCTCTGTTCCTCTGTGCAGAGTGAATTTAGAGTCTGGTTTTGTTAATGGTTCTGTTATGGTTGAGACACTCCCAATGTCAGGTGTAACTTTCTTACTTGGAAATGATATTGGTGGAAGTCAAGTGTGTCCAGCTCCTCAGTTGTCTAGTGAGCCAGTGGCTGTGTCCCGGGATTGTGATGTCCCTGATGTGTTCCCTGCATGTGCTGTCACTAGGGCTAAGTCTAAAGTTACTGGTGATTTAGAGGATAATGATGATGATGATGTTATCCTAGCTGACACTTTTCTTGCTAATTTGGACCACTCACCAGATGAGGCAGTACCCCGTAGTGTTGATAATTTGTCTCGTCAAGAGTTGGTTGAGTTGCAGGTTGCTGACCCTGAGTTGAAAGGTCTAGCTAACTCTGCTTACAGTGAAGAAGAGTCAGCCGGTGCTTCTACTTGTTATTATGTAAAGTCAGGAGTACTTATGAGGAAGTGGAGACCCCCAACAGCATCAGCCGACTGTGAATGGGAGGTTGTACATCAAGTTGTCATCCCTCGTGTTTGTAGGCAGGATATCATTCGAGTGGCTCATGATTCCAGTTTGGCAGGACACCTTGGAGTGAGGAAGACTGTGGCACGCATTTTGAAACACTTCTACTGGCCAGGTATCTTCAGGGATGTTTCCTGGTATTGTAAGTCTTGTCACACCTGTCAAGTTGTGGGAAAGTGTAATCAGACCGAAAAGGTTGCACCTCTAGTTCCCATTCCTCCTTTTGAGGCGCCTTTCACCCGTGTGTTGGTGGATATTGTGGGCCCTCTTCCTAAGACTTCTTCAGGATTTTCTTATGTGTTGACCATGATTGATATGGCTACTGTTATCCTGAAGCCATTCCACTTAGAAACATCTCAGCAAAGAACGTGGTTAAGGAAATGCTAGGGTTCTTCACAAAGTTTGGTCTGCCCAAGGAGGTACAGTCAGACCGAGGAAGTAATTTCATGTCAAATGTTTTCAAGCAGTCTCTGAAAGAGTTGGGCATCTCCCAGATCACGTCTTCAGCTTACCATCCCCAGACCCAAGGAGCGTTGGAGAGATATCATCAAACACTCAAATCGATGCTCAAGAAATACTGTTTGGAACATCAGAAAGACTGGGATAAAGGTCTTCCATTCGTTGTGTTTGCTGCAAGAGAATCTCCAAATGAATCACTGGGCTTCTCGCCTTTTGAACTACTGTTTGGCCATGAAGTAAGAGGACCCCTTAAGTTACTCAAGGAATGCTGGCTGTCGGAGGAAGATGACGTCAACCTGCTGGAGTATGTGATGAATTTCAAAGAACGGCTGTCCACTGCTTTACAGCTGGCGAGAGAGAATTTAGGAGCTGCTCAGGAGAAGATGAAGACTTGGTATGATAAGAAGTCCAGGTTACGCCACTTTCAGCCAGGAGATCAGGTTTTGATTCTGTTACCAGTTCATGGGCAACCTCTTCAAGCCAAGTTTAGTGGCCCTTATTTCGTGGAGAAGAAACTCAGTGATGTCAACTATGTCATCGCCACACCAGATCGTAGAAAGAGCAAGCAACTATGTCACATCAACATGCTAAAGTTATATCACAGGCGGGACGAAAATAATCCAGTCTGCACTGTAGCTGTTCCACCCGAGTCTGCAAGTGAAGCTCTCCCATGCAGTATGAGCCTGAGTGATAGTTTGGGGAAGAATCCTGATATCATGAATGATCTCCAGACTAAGCTTTCTCATCTACCTCCCAAGGAAAGGCAGGAGTTTTCGGCATTACTGCAGGAGTACCCGCAAGTGTTCCGTGCCACACCAGGAAGAACCACTGTGTTGATGCATGATGTCGATGTTGGAGACGCAAAGCCAATCAAATTGCCTCCTTACCGTGTGAACCCAGTGAAAGTTCCTCTCATCCAGAAGGAGCTTGGCTACCTGTTGGACCACAAGATGATTGAGCCCTGTCAGAGCGAGTGGAGTTCTCCTGTCACTCTGGTCCCTAAGCCAGGTGGGTCACAGAGGCTTTGCATCGACTACAGACGTGTTAATCAGATAACTAAAACAGACACTTACCCTCTCCCTCGTGTGGAAGATTGCATAGACAAGATCGGAAAGGCTAGGTACATAAGTAAGTTTGATTTGTTAAAGGGATACTGGCAAGTACCTATGACTGAACGTGCTAGGGAGATCTCATGTTTTGTAACACTAGGAAAAGGCTTTTGCATGTTCTGTAATGCCGTATGGTATGAACAATGCACCAGCCACATTTCAGAAGCTCATGAATGTTGTAACAGAGGGTTTGGCAGGGTGTGTTGTTTATATTGATGATGTATTAATCTTCAGTGACAACTGGAAAGATCACCTATGCCATGTCAGTAAATTTCTTGACCGTTTAGTTCATGCTAATCTTGTAGCTAATTTATCAAAGTGTGAGTTTGGTCAAGCTAAAGTTCAGTACCTTGGGTATGTAATTGGTGATGGACATGTTGCACCACCAGGAGCTAAGGTTCAGGTTATAAGTGATCTTCCCAGACCTAAAAGTAGGAAAGAGCTACAAAGATTTTTGGGAATGGTAGGTTATTACAGGAGATTTGTTCTTAACTTTTTCTATTCTTGTATCACCACTTACAGACCTACTGAAAAAGGGAGTTAAATTTGTCTGGACCGATAACTGTGAATCCTCTTTCCAACAAACTTAAAGCTATTCTATTAAGTCAGCCAGTGCTCGCTACTCCAAATTTTGCTAAGCCTTTTAAGATGGCTGTTGATGCAAGTGATACAGGAGCTGGGGCTGTTTTGCTGCAAGAGGATGATCAGGGTATTGAACATCCTGTATCTTATTACAGTAAGAAGTTCACTCCACCTCAAAAGAACTACTCCACTATTGAGAAAGAGCTTTTGGCCTTGATTTTGGGTTTACAGCAGTTTTCATTTTATTTGTGTTCTGGTTTTGACCCCATAGTCATTTATACCGATCATAACCCACTGAAATTCCTTAGTAAGTTTAAAGATAAAAATCAGAGATTGACAAGATGGAGTCTACTTCTTCAGGAGTATTCATTAGACATACAACATGTCAAGGGGAAAGAAAATGTTATTGCAGATTGGTTATCCAGACTTTAGACAGATTGTTTTAGAGTAATAAGAAATTTCCTTTGTAAATTTCTTTTTTCTTTGTGGGGAGGTGTTACATAGCCTATGATTTCATCATCCTTTGTGTAATTTTAACGCTCAGTATGCTGCATGTTTGATCACGAGCGTGTTCTGCCTCAGTCCCCCCCTTCTACCGTTATAGTAGAGTAAGTCGTTCTCTCTGTTGTCCAGAGCGGGATTGTCAACTCTATGTCCCCATGGCTTCATTTGCGCGTCCTTATTACAAGTTGTATCAAGCTCTGCTGGCCCCTATATAATGAGCTCAGTCTCTGCACCATTGCCACTTAGATCTGCTCCTCATTTTGTTCACATCTCTGTCCTCCCCTGTACAGATATTATTATTGTGAGTGCTCAAGAAGTCTCCAACCATCTAGCAGCTGTGTGTAATTTGAGTATAACTGTTGTTGCATTTTTTCTTGTACTGTATAGCATAAGTTTAATTTGTAGGCTTAGTGAAGTTTGTAATTTATGTAGGGTTCTTTGTCAATCATTTTTTATAATAGTTTGTATCTGTAATTATTTATCTGGCATTCACTGAGTATTATCTGGTATCTCATTTTATCAGGGCTCACTTAGATAAATTTACTCTTGCTAATTTCGTGTTAATAGAGGCTATTGCAGTTAACCATATATTTAACCTGTTTATTTGCCATTACATTATCCTTATGAGTCCTGAATGTTTTGTTGTTAATTTAAGCATTAAACTTTAACTTGTAATTTTACCTAACTCTTTTGTTTTGAACCTGGAACTTTACGGGACAGTAGTGATTTTTAGCATTCTCACTTAAAGTGTACGTTATCTTTCTCTGTTCCGTAACATAAATTTGGCGACCTCATATCAGGATATTCAGGATATTATCATAAGGATATTGTTTGATATTTTGTGACTGTGATACATTCATGATGGCTACTATTTCTACACTTGATGAAGCCAAAGATTTTTTGTCAAATGTGCAAACAGTGTGTGATATAGAAAACAGAACAAAGAATGAACTTAAGCTCGTTGCTCAACAATTGGGAATTGCAGTTCACTCTCATCATTCTAAAGATCAAATTGTTGGCATGATTAATAAAAGCTTGTTTAATGTAACTCCTCCAAATGAGCAAACGCAGATTGAATTAGCTAAGTTACAGCTAGCTCTGCAGGAGGCTCGTGCTAAAGAAGCTGAATTTCAGGCAAATGCTAAGCAGGCTGGCTGAGTCTCAGGCTAAGGAGGCGGAATCTCAGGCTCGGATTCAGGAGGCACAGATACAGGCACAAGTTGAACTTGCTAGGATTCAGGCAGACCATGAGTATCGCATGAAACAAGGTGGAACTGGATCATCTTGCTCTGATGATTTTGATGTGGCTAAAAATGTTAAACTTGTCCCTCCTTTTAATGAATCTGATTTAACAAAGTATTTTCAGTTGTTTGAGAGGGTAGCTACAGGTTTTAATTGGCCTAAGGAGTATTGGCCAGTACTCCTTCAAACTGTTCTCACCGGTAAAGCTCAAGTAACTTATGCATCTTTGCCTCAGGATCAATCTGATAATTATGATGTAGTTAAGAGCTTGATTCTTAAGGCCTATGAGCTTGTTCCTGAAGCCTATAGAGTAAAATTTAGGACAACTTACAAGCAAGATAAGCAATCCCATGTTGAGTATGCAAAAATCAAAGAAGATCTGTTAGAGCAGTGGTTAAATTCTAAGAATGTGGATTCTGATTTTGGTAAATTTAAGCAGATGATTTTGCTGGAGGATTTCAAAAGGTGTATTTATAAAGATGTAAGCCTATATCTTGATGAGAAAAGAATAGATAATTTGTCTGATGCTGCAGTTTTAGCTGATGAGTATGTTCTCACTCACAAGAGATATTCTAGAGAAAAAGGGAAAACTGAGAGTAAGTACGTTGCCTCTACTCAGAGTACAGGTAACAGGAAAGAAAATAAAGATGATGTTTCTCAGGAAGTAAATACCAGCTTCACCTCTAGATTTCAGAAAAGTAAATGTACTTATTATAGTAAGCTTGGTCATACTACGGAGAGATGTTTCAGGAGACAGCGTGATGTGAACAAAAAGGAGTCTTTAAATATTCAGTCAATTGGTCTAGTGTCCACTCTTGAGAGTTCCCAGAATTCTTTAACTGAGTTAACTGAACCTGCTTTGAGGGGTAACTTAAATTCTCATGATGGAGCTCCTCTTTTGAGCAGTAACGTGGGTGACACTCTCAAGAGTTCATGTGCTAATTTCCTGTCTGATGGTTTTGTCAGTCCTCTGGACAGTAATGACAGGAAATCAGTTCAAATATATCGTGATACAGGTGCTTGCCAATCCCTTATGCTGACCAGTGTTCTAGGCTCTAATTTTAATTCCTCTGATGAAACTGTAATCTTACAAGGTGTAGGGAATAATTACTTCTCTGTTCCTCTGTGCAGAGTGAATTTAGAGTCTGGTTTTGTTAATGGTTCCGTTAGTTGAGACACTCCCAATGTCAGGTGTAACTTTCTTACTTGGAAATGATATTGGTGGAAGTCAAGTGTGTCCAGCTCCTCAGTTGTCTAGTGAGCCAGTGGCTGTGTCCCAGGATTGTGATGTCCCTGATGTGTTCCCTGCATGTGCTGTCACTAGGGCTAAGTCTAAAGTTACTGGTGATTTAGAGGATAATGATGATGATGATGTTATCCTAGCTGACACTTTTCTTGCTAATTTGGACCACTCACCAGATGAGGCAGTACCCCGTAGTGTTGATAATTTGTCTCGTCAAGAGTTGGTTGAGTTGCAGGTTGCTGACCCTGAGTTGAAAGGTCTAGCTAACTCTGCTTACAGTGAAGAAGAGTCAGCCGGTGCTTCTACTTGTTATTATGTAAAGTCAGGAGTACTTATGAGGAAGTGGAGACCCCCAACAGCATCAGCCGACTGTGAATGGGAGGTTGTACATCAAGTTGTCATCCCTCGTGTTTGTAGGCAGGATATCATTCGAGTGGCTCATGATTCCAGTTTGGCAGGACACCTTGGAGTGAGGAAGACTGTGGCACGCATTTTGAAACACTTCTACTGGCCAGGTATCTTCAGGGATGTTTCCTGGTATTGTAAGTCTTGTCACACCTGTCAAGTTGTGGGAAAGTGTAATCAGACCGAAAAGGTTGCACCTCTAGTTCCCATTCCTCCTTTTGAGGCGCCTTTCACCCGTGTGTTGGTGGATATTGTGGGCCCTCTTCCTAAGACTTCTTCAGGATTTTCCTTATGTGTTGACCATGATTGATATGGCTACTCGTTATCCTGAAGCCATTCCACTTAGAAACATCTCAGCAAAGAACGTGGTTAAGGAAATGCTAGGGTTCTTCACAAAGTTTGGTCTGCCCAAGGAGGTACAGTCAGACCGAGGAAGTAATTTCATGTCAAATGTTTTCAAGCAGTCTCTGAAAGAGTTGGGCATCTCCCAGATCACGTCTTCAGCTTACCATCCCCAGACCCAAGGAGCGTTGGAGAGATATCAATCAAACACTCAAATCGATGCTCAAGAAATACTGTTTGGAACATCAGAAAGACTGGGATAAAGGTCTTCCATTCGTTGTGTTTGCTGCAAGAGAATCTCCAAATGAATCACTGGGCTTCTCGCCTTTGGAACTACTGTTTGGCCATGAAGTAAGAGGACCCTTAAGTTACTCAAGGAATGCTGGCTGTCGGAGGAAGATGACGTCAACCTGCTGGAGTATGTGATGAATTTCAAAGAACGGCTGTCCACTGCTTTACAGCTGGCGAGAGAGAATTTAGGAGCTGCTCAGGAGAAGATGAAGACTTGGTATGATAAGAAGTCCAGGTTACGCCACTTTCAGCCAGGAGATCAGGTTTTGATTCTGTTACCAGTTCATGGGCAACCTCTTCAAGCCAAGTTTAGTGGCCCTTATTTCGTGGAGAAGAAACTCAGTGATGTCAACTATGTCATCGCCACACCAGATCGTAGAAAGAGCAAGCAACTATGTCACATCAACATGCTAAAGTTATATCACAGGCGGGACGAAAATAATCCAGTCTGCACTGTAGCTGTTCCACCCGAGTCTGCAAGTGAAGCTCTCCCATGCAGTATGAGCCTGAGTGATAGTTTGGGGAAGAATCCTGATATCATGAATGATCTCCAGACTAAGCTTTCTCATCTACCTCCCAAGGAAAGGCAGGAGTTTTCGGCATTACTGCAGGAGTACCCACCAAGTGTTCCGTGCCACACCAGGAAGAACCACTGTGTTGATGCATGATGTCGATGTTGGAGACGCAAAGCCAATCAAATTGCCTCCTTACCGTGTGAACCCAGTGAAAGTTCCTCTCATCCAGAAGGAGCTTGGCTACCTGTTGGACCACAAGATGATTGAGCCCTGTCAGAGCGAGTGGAGTTCTCCTGTCACTCTGGTCCCTAAGCCAGGTGGGTCACAGAGGCTTTGCATCGACTACAGACGTGTTAATCAGATAACTAAAACAGACACTTACCCTCTCCCTCGTGTGGAAGATTGCATAGACAAGATCGGAAAGGCTAGGTACATAAGTAAGTTTGATTTGTTAAAGGGATACTGGCAAGTACCTATGACTGAACGTGCTAGGGAGATCTCATGTTTTGTAACACTTTAGGAAAGGCTTTTGCATGTTCTGTAATGCCGTATGGTATGGAAGAATGCACCAGCCACATTTCAGAAGCTCATGAATGTTGTAACAGAGGGTTTGGCAGGGTGTGTTGTTTATACTGATGATGTATTAATCTTCAGTGACAACTGGAAAGATCACCTATGCCATGTCAGTAAATTTCTTGACCGTTTAGTTCATGCTAATCTTGTAGCTAATTTATCAAAGTGTGAGTTTGGTCAAGCTAAAGTTCAGTACCTTGGGTATGTAATTGGTGATGGACATGTTGCACCACCAGGAGCTAAGGTTCAGGTTATAAGTGATCTTCCCAGACCTAAAAGTAGGAAAGAGCTACAAAGATTTTTGGGAATGGTAGGTTATTACAGGAGATTTGTTCTTAACTTTTCTATTCTTGTATCACCACTTACAGACCTACTGAAAAAGGGAGTTAAATTTGTCTGGACCGATAACTGTGAATCCTCTTTCAACAAACTTAAAGCTATTCTATTAAGTCAGCCAGTGCTCGCTACTCCAAATTTTGCTAAGCCTTTAAGATGGCTGTTGATGCAAGTGATACAGGAGCTGGGGCTGTTTTGCTGCAAGAGGATGATCAGGGTATTGAACATCCTGTATCTTATTACAGTAAGAAGTTCACTCCACCTCAAAAGAACTACTCCACTATTGAGAAAGAGCTTTTGGCCTTGATTTTGGGTTTACAGCAGTTTTCATTTTATTTGTGTTCTGGTTTTGACCCCATAGTCATTTATACCGATCATAACCCACTGAAATTCTTAGTAAGTTTAAAGATAAAAATCAGAGATTGACAAGATGGAGTCTACTTCTTCATGACTATTCATAAGACATACAACATGACAAGGGCAAATAAAATGATAATGCAGATTGCTTATCCAGACTTTAGACAGATTGTTTTTAGAGTAATAAGAAATTTCCTTTGTAAATTTCTTTTTCTTTGTGGGGAGGTGTTACATAGCCTATGATTTCATCATCCTTTGTGTAATTTTAACGCTCAGTATGCTGCATGTTTGATCACGAGCGTGTTCTGCCTCAGTCCCCCCTTCTACCGTTATAGTAGAGTAAGTCGTTCTCTCTGTTGTCCAGAGCGGGATTGTCAACTCTATGTCCCCATGGCTTCATTTGCGCGTCCTTATTACAAGTTGTATCAAGCTCTGCTGGCCCCTATATAATGAGCTCAGTCTCTGCATCATTGCCACTTAGATCTGCTCCTCATTTTGTTCACATCTCTGTCCTCCCCTGTACAGATATTATTATTGTGAGTGCTCAAGAAGTCTCCAACCATCTAGCAGCTGTGTGTAATTTGAGTATAACTGTTGTTGCATTTTTTCTTGTACCGTATAGCATAAGTTTAATTTGTAGGCTTAGTGAAGTTTGTAATTTATGTAGGGTTCTTTGTCAATCATTTTTGATAATAGTTTGTATCTGTAATTATTTATCTGGCATTCACTGAGTATTATCTGGTATCTCATTTTATCAGGGCTGACTTAGATAAATTTACTCTTGCTAATTTCGTGTTAATAGAGGCTATTGCAGTTAACCATATATTTAACCTGTTTATTTGCCATTACATTATCCTTATGAGTCCTGAATGTTTTGTTGTTAATTTAAGCATTAAACTTTAACTTGTAATTTTACCTAACTCTTTTGTTTTGAACCTGGAACTTTACGGGACATTAGTGATTTTTAGCATTCTCACTTAAAGTGTACGTTATCTTTCTCTGTTCCGTAACAATATATATATATATATATATATATATATATATATATATATATATATATATATATATATATATACCTAGGCTGCTTCCCCCAAGGAAAGGGAGGTAGCCGAGACAGGACGACACACTCCCCATTTACTGATCCATTCAAACACATTCATTCGTATCTTAGCCCCAGAGGGTAGAAGGAACAGATCCTCACTGCATCATACCACACAAGGGTCAACTGCACGGTGCAATCAGTGACATCCGCAGCAGGGCCCGACAGCAGAGCTGGTTTACCCCTGCCACATCATAATAGACCCATCCTCTTACCCGCACCTGACCTGACTAGCTGATCAGACCAAATGCGGGAAAATATCCCCTCAGGGCTGCGTCATCATTTATTCATTCACAATTTCTCTCCATTTATTTCTATCACGCACAGCCACTCTTCCTTGCTCAACAGACATCCCTCTCGCATCCAGCGCTCTCTTCACACTGTTCATCCATCCTATTCGTGGTCTCCCTCTCAGCCTTACACCTCTCACATCAGATCTAGTTATCTTTTTCACCAATCGCTCATTATCCTTCTTCCTCGCATAAAAAAAAAAAAAAAAATCCATTCTCTCCATATGCCCAAACCATCGCAACACCCTCTGCTCAACTCTACCAGCCACCTCCCAAACAGCTCCAGTTTTGCACTTCATCATTTCGCACTCGATCCATATGCGTCACTCCACACATACTACTCAGACACCTCATCTCCATTACATTCAAACTTTTCCTCTCTGCTACACCCATATTCCATGTTTCAGCCCCATATAACGCAGTCGGTACCACAACACCCTCATACAGCCTTCTCTTTACATCCATTCTAAGTGAACGACATCTAAACACTTTTTTCATTCCTCCCAGCACCTTACCTACTTCATTCATTCTAAACTTCACTTCTGCATCTATTCTTCCATCCACAGCAACATGTGACCCTAAATATTTAAAACACTCTACCTCCTCAAGCAACTCACCATTCAAAACTATATTCATCCCCCTACTATCTACCATCCTCGTACACTTCATCACTTTACTCTTATTCTCATTTACTTTCAATTTCCTCCTTTCACACACCCTTCCAAACTCCTCTACCAACTGTCTAAATCTCTCCTCTGAATCAGCCACCAGTGCAGTATCATCTGCAAACAGCAGCTGCTTCAGATACCACTCTCCACCATCAACATTCACCAAACTCATACTTCCACCTAAAACTCTTGCATTCACCTCCCTTACAACACCATCTATAAAAATATTAAACAACCAAGGCGACATCACACATCCCTGTCACAGCCCCATTCTCACGGGAAACCAATCATTCACAGCATTTCCCACTCTTACACACGCTCTACTATTTACATAAAAACTCTTCACCCCTTTTAGTAACCTACCATCAAGTCCATACAATCTTAAAACAGTCCACAAAGCCTCCCTATCAATTCTGTCATATGCTTTCTCTAAATCCATGAATGCCCAAGACACATCCTTGCCTCTCGCTAAATACTTTTCACACACTTGTCTCACAGCGAACACCTGATCCACGCATCCCCTCCCTCTCCTATAGCCACACTGCTAATCACCAATCACTCCCTCTGTACGCTCTCTAACTCTTATAATTAGCACTCTACCATACACCTTACCTACAACACTCAACAGACTTATACCCCTAAAGCTAGTACATTCATACTTATCACCCTTGCCTTTATACAACGGGACCACACAAGCACTAGCCCAGTCAATTGGCACCATACCTTTCACAAAACACACATTCAACAATCTTACTAACCAGTCATCAATAGTCACTCCACCACCCTTCAGGCATTCCACAGTACACCCATCCATACTTGCATCTTTCCCTGTTTTCATCTCCTTTACTGCCTTCTCCACTTCCTCCTTCGTGATGAAAGAATCATTCAACTCTCCCAACACATTTATTCCTTGCACCCTTCCATCCACCACAATCTCAGCCACTCTTTCCTCCTCTACATTTAACAATCTTTCAAAATACTCTGCCCATCTCTTCCTTACTGCATCGATCTCAATTAACATCGGTCCATCCTCTGCTTTTACTCGCTCTTCCTTCCCAGACTCTCCCTTTTGCACCCTTTTCACCTCCTTCCAGAACATTTTCTTATTCTGTTGAAAATTCTCAGTCAGTCGCCTACCCCACCTTTCATCTGCTGCCACTTTAGCACCACGCACAGCCCTTCTCGCCCTATTCCTCTTTTCCTTATACCTCTCATATGACACCTCATCCTTCCTCTGCAGCCACACTTCATATGCACGTCTCTTCTCAGTCACAGCCATACTTACTTCCTCGCACCACCATTCACTTCTCTTTCTTACACCACCACCCACTCATCTCACACCACACACCTCTTCTGCATGCCCCACCACAGCACTCTTAAACAACTGCCATTCCTCCTCCACACTGCCATTTTCCTGATCTTTCACTGCATTCCACTCATCTTTCAATTTCTCCTGTTACTCTATCATTTTCTCACTTTTATCCAACTCACTCACTTTCAAAACCTCCCTGCCACACCTAACCCTCCTAGCTCCCACCCATCTCTTACCTACTCTTAACTTTCCCTCCACCAGGTAGTGGTCAGACAATACCTCCACCCTCCCCTCTCAGAACTCTCACATCCAACAATCTTCCTATTACATTCCTAGACACAACCACATAGTCCATCAATGCTTTATCCACAATCATTCCACCCTCCTGTCTCACCCATGTATACTTATAAATATCTTTCTTCTCGAACACCGTATTTCCAATCACCATCTCTCGCTCAACACACATCGCTATCATTCGTTCCCCATTTTCATTTCTTCCAGGCACACCATGCATACCAACTACACCTTCAACTGCTACATTTCCCACTCTGGCATTCAGATCTCCCATCATTACTACATTCACATTCGCTCCAAAACTCTGTAGACACTCATCAAGAAAGACTCCCTCTCTTCTTCATCCTTGTCACTACCAGGCCCATATGCACTCACAAACACCCACAACTCACGTTCAAATTTCACTTTCACCCACATCAGTCTCCGTGACACCTTCTTCCATTCAGTCACACACTGCTGTACTTCCGGACTCACTAACAAGGCCACATCTTCTCTTGCCCTTCCTCTATCAACACCTGACAATCTTCCATTCACACTTCCAAACATAGACTCACCCTTCCCTTTCATCTTCGTTTCACTCAAAGCTAACACATCCAACTTTCTTCTCACAAACATTCCCCCAATCTCCTCCCTTTTAGCCTCAGTCGTCCTAATCCACGAACACTCATAGACCCAATCTTCAGGGTATGGGGATAACTCAATCCCCCATCCCTTTCTCTGGCCTGTCACTTTTTAGGAGCTGAAAAACAGAGGGGGTCCCTAGTCCCCTCACCCCGCCCCTTTTAGTCTCCTTTTACGACACGCAGAGAATACGGTGGCACTATTCTTCCTAACACAACCTGGCCGCAGAGTAGTAGTACCACCCCATAGTGCGGCCAGATTGTCCCCCCCCCGCCACAGGGGGGGATACAATCTGCCCGCACTATATATATATATATATATATTTATATTGCCAGACGCCTCAATCCCGTTTGGGGTGGCCACAAACAAATCGCCTCCAAGTCGCCCTGTCCCCCGCCATTTCACTGCCCTGCTCCCAACTCACACACCCCTCTCTCATATACCTCTCCACCCCATTCCTCCATCTCATCCTCGGCCTCCCCCTCCCTCTTCCCCCCTCCACCTCACTCACATACACTCTCTTCGTCAGTCTTTCACCCTCCATCCTCTCCACATGGCCAAACCACCTCAGTGTGTTCCTCATAACGCTTCCTATCACATCCACACCCACACCACAACGCTCCTTTATATCCTCATTCGTCAGCCTGTCTCTCCACGTGACTCCACAGGCTCCTCTTAAATAACTCATTTCCACTGCTCTCACTCTTGACTTGTGTCCTTCCAGCAATGTCCAAGCTTCACTTCCGTACGTTAGAGTTGGTATCACAATACTGTCATGTAGTAACTTTTTCACTTCCATGCTCACTTCCCTGTTTCTTGTCACTGCTTTCAAGGAACCAGCAACCTTTCTTCCCTGCTGTACCCTTTCAAGCACTTCACCCTCCAAACCTCCATCCTTACTCATCACACTACCCAAGTACTTAAACGTACTCACATTTTCCAATTCCTCACCATCCAACCTTGCTGTACATTCACTAACTTCATCTCTCTCAAAGACCATCACTTTACTCTTCCCTACATTCACCTTTAGATTCCGTTTCTTACACACTCTCTCAAACTCATCCACCAAGCCTTGCAGCTTCCCTTCGTCTTCACTCAACAACACAGTATCATCTGCAAACAACAGTACAGGGAGTTTCCAAACACTATCCTCTCTCACCAGGGCCACTCCAACATCCACTACCCTACCTTGTACCTCTTTTATTACCCCATCCGTGTACAGATTGAACAACCATGGAGACATGACACATCCCCGTTTCAACCCAACTTTCAAAGAGAAAAATTCACTTAGTTCACCATCCACACGCACTGCAGCCTTCGCACCATCGTACATACTCTTCACAGCATTCAACAACTTCCCATCTACTCCATATATTCTTAACACTTTCCACAATCCTTGTCTATCCACTCTGTCATATGCTTTCTCCAAATCCATGAAAGCCGCATTCAACTTCTTTCCCTTCACTAGAAACTTTTCCACTAAAGATCTAAGAATGAATATCTGATCTACACAACCTCTTCCCTTCCTAAAGCCTCCCTGTTCTTCTCCAACTAATTTCTCTGTTCTTTCTCTATCTCTGTCTATAAGTATCCTACCATACACTTTTCCTATTATACTAAGAAGACAAATGCCCCTATGATTACCACACACTTCTTTTTCCGCTTTTCCTTTGTACAAGGGAATAATTTTACCTGACTTCCAATCCTCCGGGACTCTACCTTCCTCCCAGGCCAATCTGCACATCTTCCACATCCATTCTACTACTATCTCTACCCCATGCTTCAGCATTTCACCACACACTCCATCAATTCCTGGGGCTTTCCCCGATTTAACTTTCTTCATTGCTTCCACAACTTCTATCCTACTGATTTCTTCCTGTCTTCTCACCTCCCTCCTTCTCCCAGCCATTCCCCAGCCACTTATACTCGCATTACTTCCATCCTCTACGTTCAACAATTCCTTAAAGTGTTCTCTCCATCTGTTCACTTTTTCTCCCTTCTCCACTAGTAATCTACCATTTTTATCATTCACTCCCCTGCTAACTTCACTTCCACCCTGTCTTACTCTTTTCACTTCTCTCCAGAACATTTTCTTACAGTCCCTCCACTTTACACTCAAATTCCTTCCAATTTCCTCATCCACTCTCTTCTTACTCTCTCTTACTAATCTTTTCACCTCTCTCATTCTTTCCACATATAACTCCCTCTTCCGCCTCTCAACTTCTTCCACGCCCCTATTTCTCATCCATTCATTGTATGCTTTCTTCTTTTGTGCCACAGCCTGTTTCACCTCTTCAGTCCACCACGCTGTTCCTTGCACCCCCCTCCGTCTTCTCTTCCTTCCACACACCACATCACATGCTGCACATATTTCTTCTGTAAATATGTTACACACACCTTCCACGTCTCCCATCTGCTCCAATTCATATTTGCCCAATCGTTCCTCCACCTCTCTCTTATACTCTGCCTTTTTCTCATCCTCTTGTAACCTTTCCACTCTCCTTGCAACTACTCCTTCCTCTCGTCTTTCCCTTCTTCTATTCCTCCATCTTACTTGCATTCTAATTCTGGCCACCACCAAGTAGTGGTCAGAAAGTCCACTCCCCCAACCTCTATACACTCTTGCATCCTTTACACATCTTCGCATCCTTTCATCCACACACACATAATCAATCATTGCCTTCCTTTCATTCAGTTCACCACTCACCCTTCTCATCACTCGCCATGTATACCTGTGGATCATTTTATGCCTGAAGAGGGTATTTCTATCACCTACCCCCCTCCCAGCACAAATGTCCACTAACGCACTCCCATTCTCATCTTCCTCAGCAGGCACACCCCACTCACCAACTATTCCATCCACCTTCACATTTCCATATATATATATATATAGAAGGAAGAACGAGTAAAAGCAGAGAATGGAAGGATGTTAATTGAGATCGATGCAGTAAGGAAGAGATGGGCAGAGTATTTTGAAAGATTGTTAAATGTAGAGGAGGAAAGAGTGGCTGAGATTGGGGAGGATAGAAGGGTGCAAGGAATAAATGTGTTGGGAGAGTTGAATGATTCTTTGATCACGAAGGAGGAAGTGGAGAAGGCAGTAAAGGAGATGAAAACAGGGAAAGATGCAAGTATGGATGGGTGTACTGTGGAATGCCTGAAGGGTGGTGGAGTGACTATTGTTGACTGGTTAGTAAGATTGTAGAATGTGTGCTTTGAGAAAGGTATGGTGCCAATTGACTGGGCAAGTGCTTGTGTGGTCCCGTTGTATAAAGGCAAGGGTGATAAGTATGAATGTACTAGCTTTAGGGGTATAAGTCTGTTGAGTGTTGTATGTAAGGTGTATGGTAGAGTGTTAATTATGAGAGTTAGAGAGGGTACAGAGGGAGTGATTGGTGATGAGCAGTGTGGCTTTAGGAGAGGGAGGGGGTGCGTTGATCAGGTGTTTGCTGTGAGACAAGTGTGTGAAAAGTATTTAGCGAGAGGCAAGGATGTGTTTTGGGCATTTATGGATTTAGAGAAAGCGTATGATAGAATTGATAGGGAGGCTTTGTGGACTGTTTTAAGATTGTATGGACTTGATGGTAGGTTACTAAAAGGGGTGAAAAGTTTTTATGTAAATAGTAGAGCGTGTGTAAGAGTGGGAAATGCTGTGAGTCATTGGTTTCCCGTGAGAGTGGGGCTGCGACAGGGATGTGTGATGTCGCCTTGGTTGTTTAATATTTACATGGATGGTGTTGTAAGGGAGGTGAATGCAAGAGTTTTAGGTGGAGGTCTGAGTCTGGTGAATGTTGATGGTGGAGAGTGGAATCTGAAGCAGCTGCTGTTTGCAGATGATACTGCACTGGTGACTGATTCAGAGGAGAGATTGAGACAGTTGGTAGAGGAGTTTGGAAGGGTGTGTGAAAGGAAGAAAGTGAAAGTAAATGAGAATAAGAGTAAAGTGATGAAGTGTACGAGGTTGATAGATGGTAGGGGGATGAATATAGTTTTGAATGGTGAGTTGCTTGAGGAGGTAGATTGTTTTAAATATCTAGGGTCACATGTTGCTGTGGATGGAAGAATAGATGCAGAAGTGAAGTTTAGAATGAATGAAGTAGGTAAGGTGCTGGGAGGAATGAAAAAAGTGTTTAAATGTCGTTCGCTTAGAATGGATGTAAAGAGAAGGCTGTATGAGGGTGTTGTGGTACCGACTGCGTTATATGGGGCTGAAACATGGAATATGGGTGTAGCAGAGAGGAAAAGTTTGAATGTAATGGAGATGAGGTGTCTGAGGAGTATGTGTGGAGTGACGCGTGTGGATCGGGTGCGAAATGATAAAGTGCGAAGGAGAACTGGAGTTGTTCGGGAGATGGCTGGTAGAGTTGAGCAGAGGGTGTTGCGATGGTTTGGGCATATGGAGAGAATGGATAATGAGCGATTGGTGAAAAAGATAACTAGATCTGATGTGAGAGGTGTAAGGCTGAGAGGAAGACCACGAATAGGATGGATGGACAGTGTGAAGAGAGCACTGGATGCGAGAGGGATGTCTGTTGAGCAAGGAAGAGTGGCTGTGCGTGACAGAAATAAATGGAGAGAAATTGTGAATGAATAAGTGATGACGCAGCCTGAGGGGATATTCCCCGCATTTGGTCTGATCAGCTAGTCAGGTCAGGTGCGGGTAAGGGGATGGGTCTGTCATGATGTGGCAGGGGTAAACCAGTTCTGCTGTCGGGCCCTGCTGCGGATGTCACTGATTGCATTGCGCAGTTGACCCTTGTGCGGTGTGGTGCGGTGAAGAGCTGTCCGTTCTCCCCTTTGGGGCTAAGATGCGAATGAATGTGTTTGAATGGATGAGTAAATGGGGAGTGTGTCGTCCTGTCTCGGCTACCTCCCTTTCCTTGGGGGAAGCAGCCTAGGTATATATATATATATATATATATATATATATATATATATATATATATATATATATATATCGATCTATCTATCTATATATATCTATATCGATCGATCTATCTATCTATCTATCTATCTGTCTATTTATCTATCTATTTATATATATATATATATATATATATATATATATATATATATATATATATATTGCTATAATGTAACTACAAACGCATACATTACCTTGCATTACTGCAATTATATTACAGTTGCTACAATTATGTAACTACAAACAATAGTATTACTACAATACTTCACAGTTGTTACAATTATGTAACTACAATCGCTGGCATTACTGCAGTTATGTTACAATTGCCATATTTGTATAACTACAATTTTATGGCCAACACAGTTATGTAAAAGTTGCATTAACAAGATGTAACTATAGTTTTATGGCCAACACAATTATGTTACAGTTGCATTAACAAGATGTAACTACAGTTTTATGGGAAACAGTTATGTAACAGGTGCATTAACAAGATGTTACTACAGTTTTATGGCAAACACAGTTATGTAACAGGTGCATTAACATGAAGTACCTACAATTTTATGGCAAACACAATTATGTAACAATTTCTAAATCCACCTCAAAACTCATTCCATTCCATCCCTGAAACGCCATGTTGCATCATTCCCGTCCACAGTTAAGCAGTAAACGAGCAACTGCCTCCCCTGTCCTGCCCCCGACGTACACACCGTCTCCATTCCCTTTCCTCCACGTAGCACAAATATTCACGGACATGCAGAAATACATAGCCAACGCAACGATCCAAAAATTCACTCAAACAGCATCTTTCAAGAAAGACCAGCTGACATAGGCCTACACCTCTCTAAAACTACCGTACCCAGAGATACATGAATGCACCTAGCCAGACTGAGATGCAGCCCTTCCTAGCAACAACACCAACGTAAAACATAACACACACAATTCACTTTGCCCTTACTGCAATGAAAATCCATCAACACAGCCTCAGCAAAGGACCTGTAAGAGCGATCAGTCGAAGTCGCAGATTTCCTGCGGTTCACTATGTTTCACAAAGAGATGAGCCTGGGGGTGCAACGACAATATAAGTCATTTGAATGCATAATGCAGCCCAAACCGGTAATTCAAGTGTGATATCCATTGTTGTACTTCCCACTCAAACATTTTTTTTAAGAAAATCATTTCATAATCACTAATATAAGTAACAGACATGAATACCATAAAGATGAGATAGAGGTATTTTTAAAAAGTCTGAAGATGACTAGGGGAGCGTCAGTGTACATTATCACGAGGGATATTTGAATTAAGAAGACTGTACAAGGCAGACAGTCCCCAAGCGTCAAGAAGCAGAGCCAGAGCGGTGACAGTAGGCTACTGTGTGGTGTAGCAGAGTGTGGTAGGGGTAGTGTGGTGTTGTGTGAAAGTAAGATAGTGTGGTATAGTGTGAGGTAGTAGAACAGTATGGTGTGCTGTGGTGTGGTGTGGTGTGGTGTGGAAGATGAGTATAGTATGATTTATGTAGTGTGGTTATGGTAGTGTGCTAGGGGTGGTATGGTGTAGTGTAATAACTGGTCTTGCTAGTCACTCTTTGAATTAGGTTTAATGCTGAATGATGGTCCATATGTTTCGCATAGCTATATTCACATCACTACGCTTCGTTCTGAAAGATGGGTAAACTGTAACATACCCAGTTAGAAATCTCACAAACATCTGGAGGGGTAAAGGAGATGGAAGGGCAGGAGCATTGAGAGCAAGACGAAAAGAATGTGGAATGGGGACAAGGTGTGAGGAAAATGGACTGAAGACATTAATTGCTATGAAGAGTATGTAGTACATGAAGCAACAAGGAATGCAGGGATTATTTATGGCGATTTTGAATGGTCATGAAGAAAAAGTGACGATACAATTGAGAGAGTGAGAGAGAGAGAGAGAGAGAGAGAGAGAGAGAGAGAGAGAGAGAGAGAGAGAGAGAAACTGAATGGAGGATGATAGTCAATGAGAAAAAAATATTCTGATTTGGTATTATTTGGATATGAATGACTACCCTGAGTGGATGTGAACGAACTAAATGAACCTAGCTGGATTATAAATGGGTTTAACGTGGAATAAAGTGGACCTGATCAAAAAAAGATTGACCTGAAATATTATGACTAGGGTGAAATGGATGTGAATGAACTGAATGGACTTGATTTACCCTGGATGAAAGGAATTTGGTGTGCTGATTGATCTTTTTTTTTTTTCTTTAACGCAAAGCAGTTATTGCCTTTTAGTGTTTTTGCATGCCCATGCGTTGAGTGGGCTACAACGTCCATGTATGGTGATGGGAGAGCCTCACCATGCACACATCTAAACAGGGCCGAGTCAAACACTATTCGTCTAATTAAATCCTTTAAATCTGTCTCTTTTCATAACAATGTTGCATCCCTATCCTTCTGCTGTCACTGATGTAGTGATAACTGCTCTTGTGAGCTGTCTGCTTACACTCTCCCTATTACTCCGGGCGCGAGGTATTTTTTTTTTTTTTTTATGTGTCCGACTCTGGGCATAGGCTTCACAGCCTGCTATCAAGGCCCAGTAGTCCTTCTACATACCATACACCTCTACATGTCACCACTTCGGCGCTAACACCCACAGTCCATATTGAATACATGCTAGGGCTGTCTCATGCAGGACTGGTGTATTGTTATTGGAGGGGGTATTTTTACGACATGTCGGCGGGGGTTCTGGTAGATCAGTAAAGCCTGATTTAATGAAATTCAAATCCTTAAACTGTTCCCTGACCCAGCGGGGATATGAACCTGGAAACGTTAGGAAATCCTGGGTCCGTTAGGACCGCAGGCCACCTCTCTACCGTTTGAGCCACCGCCTCCCCCAGTAATAAATAAGAGGAGAATTTTCATGAGGTGGTCGGCAATGAATCTGAACACTGAGGAAGAGAAAGGGGATAAAATTTCACAAGGATGTTGGGCACATGCAAAATAAGAGGGGAGGGAAAAGGATGAATAACAGACCATCAGAACGGTGAATTTTTTTGGACTGCGCCAGGTTAAAAAAAAAAAAAAAAAAATGATAGCAAAATACAGAAGCGTCAACAGATGATACGACAGTGAAAGTAAAGAGTAAAGAATGCCTGCATATAGAAGAAATAACGAAAGATAAAATAATATCATAGAATAAAAATGGTTAATAGGATGAAAACACTTAGAGAGTTAAAACATGGAAAGAGATTTGAGAAACCGAAACACATTAATGATGAAACAACCTGATTCAAGTAAACATTACTGAGCCTGAGTAACATCATTTAATTCTTCAACTTGCTGCTTTTCAGTCAAACTACAAACTTGCTTTCGTTACGCCTGTTCCTAAGAAGAGCCACTGTAATCTTAGTACTTATTATGTTTATTGCATTATTTTCATCAAAATTCCTTTGTAACTTTTTCCAAAAATTGTCTTATTTTTCAGTCGTTGATTTGGGTCAGTCAGTGGTGGTTTACCGATGATGTCTTTACAGATCAAGGAAATTTTATTCTGTTCGTTACTTTATACTTGTTCATGGTTTTTCATAAAGTCGTGCAGAAACCCTTTACTTTGGAACTGCTTACAAGACTATTCCAAAGAACGGGAAGAAAAAATGCTAACCACGGATACCGTTTGTGCTGTACCGGGCAGAGGAGAGAAACAGTGGTGGGGGTGGATCTATGTGAGCCAGAATATACAGTAATGGAGGGGAAAGAAATGTCGCACACTTGCGTCATAAGCTGAAGGATCTAACCCTGGATGGCTAGCAAACTTCCAGATCTCAGGTCCCATGAAGAAGTGGTGACGAGGTATTAAGAGCAATTCTTGAATCAGTGGAAGAAGGAAGCAGCGAAATGCTCTGATACAACCAATGGTTTAATCAACCTGTCTTCCACTGTTGGCTCCTGGGAGTCTGGTAGAAGAGCAAGAAAGGGGCAGAAAAAGGAATTAGTTTTATATTATTTATTTATTTATTTTTTTTGTTCAGAATGGCAAACGGTAATGTATATATACATTAGTTACTCTCAGAGATTTTTAGTTGAGGCTGTCCGGAAGATGACATATCGGAAACTCGACCCAGTGTCACTCTCAGTTCGCTACATGGAATATGAAATTGCCGAGTTATCTGTGATTAAATGCCATGCAAATAGTACCGAGTCTCAGCGGAGTGAGGGCTGGGCAATATTCCATTGAGACAACATCCGGCAGTGGATAGCAGTGGCGCTCATAACAACATCCAATTAAATTTGGTGATCCCAGTGACACGGCTAATCCTGCGCCACACTGCAGCACTGGCAGGAACAGCCGAGTTATATCCCATCCCAGGCTGTCGGCAGCCCCCAACCTGTACAGGTGGTGCCGGCGTGGAACCAACCTAATCTGGAGGCAACACGGCGGTATGGAGGTGAGCGAACTACACCAGTGGAATTAGGTAATATCAGAGCAGGACAAAGAATGTGACGGCAGAGAGGCAGAGACGAATTGTGGCCATGTCACAAGAAAAGTGATGCAGTCAAGTAATAACCACCACGCTAAAACACCACAGGGAAGGATCAAGGATGACATAATAAGGGACAGAGGAAGTCGGTAATGAACGAAAGAAGCTCGGTCGAAGTAAATTAGAACATAAAACAATTCAAACAGCAAAATTCCCGCTCCCTAAAACTGGTCGATTGGCCAAGCTATGCATTGTAACACTGGCTTTTAATCAACTGTTCTCAAACGGAATTGCCTGACTTTCAAGTCTTCCATCATATTGCCACAAAGATTTTTTTTTTTTTTTTTGACTTTGCCTAGTGACAAGGGTCATCCTTAGCTGACTTTCACTCCTTCTATCACGTTTGGTCCAGATCGAATCAAAATGAGTTCCAAGATCTAACATTTGACCTTGGCATTTGACATCCTTTCTGAAAATACAATGATATAATCCTTGTTTGATCTTTGACACTTCCACCAAGTGCGTTCTAAAAGCATCCAGTTCTGTTTAAACTGACATTGCCCTTTGACACTGCCATTTGATCTACTTATCTCAATGTCAGATTACTTCATCCATGGGTAGTCTTTAACTCTTCCACCAAGTTAGGGTCAAACAATATCAAAACAGTTTGAGTTGTGCTCAGACACACACACACACACACACACACACACACACACACACACACACACACACGAGAGAGAGAGAGAGAGAGAGAGAGAGAGAGAGAGAGAGAGAGAGAGAGAGAGAGAGAGAGAATCCAATTTCTTGTTATTCACATCCTCTCCATATGTTAATCCTAAATTATCCCACCAACAGCCCAACCTGATACCATGTTATTTGCATATTGTGTATAGAAGACGCTCGGGAAGCCGCACAGGGGCTCCCTTCCCTCCCTTCCCTGCTCTCCCTTCATCTCACATCTCATCCCATCATCTCCCACGTAATATTTATTTGTTTCTTATACGTTATTCACCTCCCCTCTGTTCTTACTTTCTTTGCTCACTTTGACTATCTCTCCTACAAAAGTTTCATCTCTTTCCACTTTCTCTTCATCATTTCTCCTATTCATCGCACCCCTCAGTCACTTCATATCCTTTAACCCAGGCCATTCCCTGGCATCGCGTTCTCCTCTGTTTCATCTTATTCCTGTCTGCCTGTTTGTCACAGCTGCCCTTTCTAATTCTTTCGCCACATCCTTCCTCATTCCTCTTTTCATCCTTTATCCCTTCCTCCTCGCCAAGAGAAGCCTCGGAACAATAACAGTAACAACAACAAATACTTTGTCTCGTCGAAAAGAAATGCACACACAATACCGACAAGAAATTATGTTAAGGTAGAGTTATTTTTCCTTAAGCCAACAGATGGCTGACAGTCTTAAACATCTATTTCCAATAACCATACACATCACATTTGTTTCTGGAGGCCAACACACACACACACACACACACACACACACACACACACACACACACACACACACACACACACACACACACACACACACACACACACACACACACACACACACACACAAATATGATTAGCCTGTAATTAAACAAATTAATACTTAGAGAAAATAATCATGCGATAACAATGGGATAGAGACTTGATTTAGCTTATACTTCATAGGGAACATCAGCTGTACCATAGCATACCGCAAAACTGGAATTCCATAAGAGGAGACACTGCGGCATTTTTATATTAGATTAGATTAGATTGGATTAGATTAGAAGCTAACCCTACCCCCTACATGCATGTGATAGAGGAAAAAAATGTGTAGAAACAAGAGAAGAAATAAGCGAGAAAAAAAGAAAAACTGGTGTACGAAACATAGAGCAGAAATGCCTGAAGTGGTGACCCGTAGTAAGTCTTGGGCCGCAAAAGGAAAGTTGTGAGGCAAAATCTCCAACTCTTGCGTTAATGAGACCAGTAGCGCTGCGACTTTTCTCCTTCCTCAAGGAAGGTAGAGTGCTCTGTGTGTGTGTGTGTGTGTGTGTGTGTGTGTGTGTGTGTGTGTGTGTGTGTGTGTGTGTGTGTGTGTGTGTGTGTGTGTGCGGGGCAGGAATTTCTACAATTCAGAATTAACCGATTCCGACCAAACATGGACACAATGACCAGCCTATGACCTAGTTGTGTCCACAGGGTTTTGGGTTCTAGACAACTACTCTTTGCCTAGCAACGGACGAAGAAAAAAAAGGTAGCCTACTTTTCACGTTTTGAGTTGTAGAAGTATTACTGATGAGCGTAGAAGGCTGGATGAAGACAGGGCCGTGATTCCTGGGTAGAGTTGCACTGGAGTACCTCCATATAGAAATCACTTTGTGTCGAGACTCACTTCCGGTCGATGGCAGCGCCATCTATAATTTGTACCTCGGGTGGACCATTCCGCAAATTTCAAGTCCTTTAGCTCCACAGTGGGTGGATGGAATCGAATGAAACTTTGCATGCTTATAGACGCTAATGAGAACTACAAGTGTGCTTCGTACACTCGTGACCTGTACCCACCAGGTTAGGGTTTAAAGGTCATAAAGTGCAAAAAATATGAAAATTACTAAAACTGCGACTATGCACGCGCGAAATGCTAGAGTTCTGAAGGTTATTGGCCTAGGGCCAAGAATCTAGGATGGAATATTACCCAGGAGTCCCTTCTTACAAGACTGAGATTTGGTCCCGAAACTTACTTCTGGTCGCTGGCAGCAATATATACAAGCAGGCCTGAGAGTGATTATAAAATAATTTTTCATGCCGAACTAACTTCCTGTTGCTGACAAAGCTTCGTCTGCTTAGAGCTGGCCGTCGTCGCCTACAGGCTTGTTAAATTTATTTTTTGTCATTCATCATATTTAATAAGGAAGAGTTTTCCAGAACTTAAAGATGTAAAGGATAATTTATGTACAAAGAGAGATGGGCGAAAATATGTCTGAGGGTAAACACGTTTCATCATGGTTAGATAGTGTGTTCGCTAATAGGATTTTTTTTTTTTTTTTGGGGGGGGGGGGAGTTGGATAATTTTGCAAATGCGAGTCTGTGCTCTGTACAGTTAATGGGATGTCTATTGAAAATGATTAAGTTGAAAGGTACAGTTCATTAACTACGAACGGATGTATAACAGTAAAAGAAACCAGATAAATGCCAAGCAGATAATGAGACCTGATGGAATTAGTCCCAAGTTTCGTATGACAGCATTAAGTTTTAAGTGCTGTTACTGTCAAGTGTCATGTTCTGCTTGGACAGCAAAGTATTTTCTGCCATGTAACGAGTGGGATTTTTTCCGAAATTTTTGTCATAAAAATGCACTGTAAGTGATTGAAAAAGAGAGAAAAAAAAAAACGACGTTCCTTTTGTTCAGTTGGAAGTACAATAATATATATATATATATATATATATATATATATATATATATATATATATATATATTATAATTTGTGAGATAAGGAAACATGAATGAGGACGGTACCGAGCATATGGTGATTAACTGCTTAATGCTCCTGGAAAAGTATAATGAAGGAGCTAAAGACACCTGAGATAATATTTGGTACCTTGGAAAGTCTCGCTTTAGAGAGAGAGAGAGAGAGAGAGAGAGAGAGAGAGAGAGAGAGAGAGAGAGAGAGAGAGAGAGAGAGAGAGAGAGAAATAGATTATTTACTTATTTATTCAAGCTTTTAAAGTGTGATAATAACGCCGAAGCTGGCAATTTGTAACTCTAAAACTTTCAACACAATTTACACTTTCTCTCTTAATATTCTTAAACGCAGAAACATTCTTCCCGACACTGGTAAAATTTCTTGTATATAGTTTCACTGTCTCACAAAAATTGGTACAGTTGGCTATTAATGAGATCACACACTTCAGAATTAACGTGAACCCATTACCAGAAATTATAAGAGGATGGAAAAGGAAGCATATGTGAGAATAAAGATTTGGTGGAAGAAAGGATGAGGTCGAATGAATGATAAGACTTGGGTGGAACAAGAACCAATGAACGAAGAGTAAAAAAGAATATCTGAACTGTCGGTCACGAAAAAGAGCAAGGCTGATGTAAGGGTAGTGGAAATGCGATAATTAAGTACACAAAGAAGTGATACAGAAAATATCAGCATACTGGTTTAAGTGGGCAAAGAAAAAGGGAGTGGAAGTAGTAACAATCAAGGATATTGACAGAAGCAAAAGAATAAAGCTACAGGGAGGGAAGAAAGCCCTGAGTTGCCAGTATGTGACGCTGTCAGCAAATAGAAAGGAAAGACAAGAAGAGAGAAAGAGGCGGGATGCCCGAGGTGTCACGTAGTATCACGGCTGGAGGGGCAAAGGAGAGGTATTCTTGAAAGAGACAGAAAGGTATATGCAAATACTAGAGAGGGGAACATACAAGAGAAAAAGAAAAGTATGCATGAGTAAAAGAGAGAGTCTGTATGAGAATATACGAAGGGAAAATGAGGAGAAATATTTGAATATGTATTAGATCGGAATGAAGTAACAAAAACAACGACGGCGACAACAGATGGTGTTATGAAATGGAGTTGCATTGGGTAAGAAGTGAGAAAATAAATTTACTTTTGAGAAGGAACAGAATAAGAGTAGAAGGACGGGAGTGATGATGGGACCGAATGGTAAGGTGTGTGTGTGTGGGGAGAGGGGGGGGGGGCTCGCTTGCGCGGGCTTTTGTTATACTGCTAAGGATTTTTGTCTTATGATCCATTCATAGTTGAATAAAATCATCTGGAGCTAGCTGTAATCCAGTTCTAGGGATTTCCCGACCATTAGAGGGATAAGTAAATCTTGGGATAAAACTGGCACGAGAATCTATTCCCTACCTGCACATCATGAAAACAGAAATAATACACCACCGCGTCACAACCATCACACACAAACACTCTGAACATTATCATAACCGCATATAGATTCACGCGTCACCCTGTCCACCATCGCACGCATACTGCTGGCCACATATTGGATGAAAAAGTCGCTCCTGTAATCCAGTTAAATATGTATAAATAAATATCGTATGTATTCACTAACTCGACCGTGATGGACGGATGGATGGATGGGTGGATATGTGTGTGTGTGTGTGTGTGTGTGTGTGTGTGTGTGTGTGTGTGTGTGTGTGTGTGTGTGTGTGTGTGTGTGTGTGTGTGTGTGTGTGTGTGTGTGTGTGTGTGTGTGTTTGAAGAATGAAACACATGCAAGAGAAAGGAAATGAGATACGTGAGGAAAGAAGAGGAGATATCTGTGGGAAAAGCATTCTTTTGTCTCCAGGAAGGACACTATTGCGGAAATGGGGACGTGCTGGTGACTGATGAAGACAGAAGAGGACAAGAAGATGGGCTTCAAGGGGAATTGGTAGGGCACAGCTGGGGTCCGTATCGAGAGAGGGGAAATTCAGTAAGCTGGTGAGAAGAGAGGCAGAGATTTATTTATACGGATAAAAGGAAAACAAAGATATAATTAAAGAAGTAGAACCACGCCACGCTATGGTCGTATGGCTCTGTATGAGCAGAGGGAAAATAAAGGCCGGAAGAAACACGAAAATATCAAGAAAAAAGGCAGGACCGAAGAGCACAAGAGGACAGTAAGGAGAGAAATACTGGGGACAAAAAGACCCTTTCTAGTCGCCTCTAACGACAAGCAGGCATGGTGGGGATGTATTCCTCCCCCCCCCCCAGGGGTGGATAAAAGAATAAAAGTGGCAGGAAAGACGTAGTGATTTGCCGTAAGGACAGAAGCAAGGTATGAGACTGAAGTAAGGGGAGAGAGAAAATTTATAGGGGAGAAAAGTGCAACTTCATGCATGAAGTCCCAATTTTCTGATAATGGATCTGATTTCCAAAAACTTCGGTATACGAGTAACCATAATATGAGTGTTTTGGCATGACGCGATGAAACCACTCTGTGACCAGTCTTTCCCATTCCTGGAAGGAGGGCGGGGGAAGATGTCAGCCTCGCTCATTTATTTTCTCAGGGCCGTGAAAATGGACGTGCTTGGGAAGAGCTGGCCCCCTGAAGGGCAAAGTGGTAGACAAGGGAGGGAGGGAGAGAAGAAAGAAAGCAAGAAGCTGATAACAAAGAAAATGGTAAAGATTGGGTCGGAGTGACTGAGGAGAAAGGAGAAAGCAACCTGAAGTTAGTTCGATATTCGATGTTCGTTTATAACTTATCAAATATAACGCATCACAAATCGAAAGAAGACTGCTCCTTCAGCGTTTAATGAAATAAAAACTACATCAGACAAAACCATTATTAAGCTAATATTATAATTAATGTTACTTGTATATTCCTCAGTGTAACAATGTAGTTCTTGCATATTTCATTCTGTATATACGTACTAATATTTATGAGGAGTATAAACGTCTAGAGCTGCGAAGGTCATTATCAGAACAATGTTTTATTGAATATTACAATACCGTAATACTTACTAACATCTATGAGGAGTATAAATGTCTAGAACTGCGGAGGTCATTATCAGAACAAGGTTGTACTGAATATTACAGTACCGTAATTGTTAAAATTACAGTTACTTACATATACCGCTATGTAACAGTTTAGTTTTCAAGTATATATCTGATTCGTCATATTTTGACTAGTTAGTGTATAGAATATTATTATTTAGAGCTGCGGACATCATTTTTGTAATACAGTAATTGTATTCGGGTAAGGGATTGCGAGAGATGGAAATTTTGGGATAAGAAAGGGAAATAGAAGGACTGACTAGTAGTAGATGGGAATGAGAGGGGTGAAGGGGTAGAAATAAGGGATGAAAATGATAAAGCATTAAGAAGTTAAGGATGTGGGATATGGAGTGTGTTGTGAAATGAGAAAGAGAAATGTAAATGGAAAATGAGGGAGATATCAGATGAAAATTAGAAACAGCGGGATAGAGGCCGATTTGGGGCAGTATTAGAGGGAAGGATGCTGGGGATAAAGGGATGGGGGTGGAAAAGAGCAAGATGGAGAGGGGAAAGTGAGAGGGATAGAAGAGATGAATAGCTGAAAAACGAGTCCTAATGACAACAGTGTGTGGATATTCTGAGAACTGGATTAATTAGTGGGATGGAAGGACAGAAGCAGCAGAGAAGAGGACATGATAGAGGAGTTACCTCATGAATTTCTCGAAAGCGGGAAATTAATTGAAATGGAGATGATGAATCATGGTATTGGATGAAATGAAGGTATATGTTACCTGGGGTGACAGGCTTGGAATGTAGAATTATATCCTGAGAAGGGTGAGCTGTAGTGGAGAGTAAGGGGAATATGTTGATATTAAAAACAGTACCTTAGGAAAGTTAGCAGAACTTTGTAAATGAATGTTGTCTTTGTTGTTGTTGTTGTTGTTGTTGTTCAACCCCAGTCTGCCTGGTCCAGCAGACCCGTTGACCGAAGGTAAGCAGAATCCCTTTGGGTCGTCTCATAGGTTCCCTACACAGTTGATGATATGTGTGAATTTTAGTGTGGCATGTGCTGTGCCTTGCTCTCCACAATGTGTGTGTTATGTTCTGTGGACTTGTTCTACATGCGGTGTACACGTCATACATGGTTCCACCCAACCCAATTCTAAGTTGATAAATGAGAAGGGATGGGTGATGTCCTGATCTAAACCTAGCTAGACAAATACAACCGGCTCTATTTAAAGATACCTCTGATGGATGGATATTGAGAGAGTGGATTTGTTGCGCAGTGTTATGATGGATGTGTCTTTAGCCCTGCACGTGGACTATGATCGTCTTTCTTCAATGCTGTTGTTGAAATGTCCCGAAGTTGGATGTTGTTGCAAAGGGTCTGATAACGTTTGAATGGTGAAGGGACTGGTGGAGATCTATGTAACTGAGAGCAACGTGATGGAGAGAGGGCAGACTGATGGAGAAGTACACGGCCACTTGAAGCCAAGTGTTCTTGGCTAGCCCATTCAGGTGTCAGAAGTTTACCTATTGACAGATAAGCAGACAGCAGTAAGGCGAACCAAAAGACATGCCCAAATCTGGTACGCTACCGGCCTACCAATTTAAGTGCTGCACGACACTGTTCCTTGGGAGAGAGGCTCCAGGTATTTGTCGCTACTCAGTAATGATCCCTCCTCCGTCAATAGACCATCCTCCACTATTCATTTTCATAAGCTATCTCTCCGCCTAGTTTTCCATCTTCCTTCAAACCATCCATTCTCCATTAACGAACACACAGGAAATCAGCTAGATATAGTACCACTCTAAACAGGATCTCTGAGACAAATATTGTTTGAAAGTCGATATTTAGGATCACTTCCATCATCAGTTTAATTACATATCAACGAAAAGTATCTCCAACATGGAAAGCTTCACAGAAGTCGTTCTATTTATAGAGGTATTAATATCGTAGTTTGTGTGTTCACCGTTACCACCACCAAAAGTGACCATAGAAACAGGGGAATGAAAGTTTTTTTGGTTAGCATCTTACCAGAAAGCAGCTGCTTTTGCAATAGAATTTCATCTCTTGCGTTCCACTATCACTGACTTCATAAACCCTTCAGCCCCGAGGTCGTCTTTTTGACCGTACTTGGGCGAAGATCAGAATCACACTCGTAGTGATGGCGTTAATGAAGGCTGTCAGAGACCCATCCAACTGGAGAAGTCTCAACCCAAAGTGAATAAAGTTATTTGGGGATAACAAGTAATGAAATTAACTCGACGTCCTTGTGGTGATGAAATGAATGGCCATTTAGAAAAGGGCTCTGAACTGAAATAGATGTTCTTGCGTTGGGTCCAACACTGGGTTAGCGAACTGACTGCTCAGGACAAACATGTTTCCTCGGCACAGAAGCAGTTAGCACATCCTGGGAGCTGAGGGAGAGACCGACGGAAATTGTGGACAGAAGAGTGTATTCAGGAATGAGGCTGTGAGATGTAGTGTGGCTGAGAGAGGGAGACACTGACACAGGGGTGGTTTGGGGTACAGTTTGCGATGAATACAGTATCAGTGTAGAGCAACTGATGTGAGGGATTTTACATAAATTGTTCACCTTAACGTTGATGAAATATTCGTAGGTCTAATTTTGCAGCTTACTTCGAGTAGCTAATTGACAGGCTAAGACAGTGCTACTGCTCAACATCCTTTCCATAACACATCTTCTTGACTGGCAACATTTTCTGGTATTAATCTCATGTTACAGCTGAGCATCCAAAATGGAATAGTGGTCTTTTCAGGACATGAAGTATTTGTGACAAACAATTATTAGCAGAATCTTTGGGTTAGTAAGACAAGGAGAGGACATGAAGATAAGATGGTAAGGGAGAGAGGGAGAAGAAAGAAAAATAGGCAATGGCAGGAGGGTGAAGGAAGAGGCAGAACGCTATTTTTAACAACAGAAAGATAGCAAGGGGAATCGAAGAGGAAGGGTCTCGGTGACAAGGAAAATGGATTGTTGTTGTGAATCAAAAAATTTTAACAGCAACAAATCCTGCATTTTACCTGAAGCTGTTGAGTTATATTTTTTAAATTTCCTCCTTGATTGATGTAATCAATGTGACAAATAAACAACAATATACATAATTACAGAGTAACCAACCCACAAACTTCCGCAATTCATATATTTTCTCCACTCAGACTTTTTTTTTCTAAGTTTAGGAAAGAGCTTGAAATTGATAAGGATATGGGTATGTCCTTAATTAACCCATTTACTAAAACATATTTCCCTTAAGCTACATGAAGTCGTGCGGTGGTGGCCTGATTAAAGTTATATCGTCGGATTATGCAGTTACTTCGAAATTAGAATCATTTTACATGTGGGTATAACATAAAAAGTAAACAATTATTTAAGGGTTTAAATTTAGCTATTTGTCTAGTTAAAACTTAAGAACCTGACGAATTCAAAAGTTTTACGGATTAGTTAATTTATTACCTTGGATCACGATTAATGCACTGGTCAGGCTTGGTATAAGTTGCGGCTGAGAAACCTTCTTATGGAAAATAGTAATATTCATTTTATCAGCTAAAACCATGAACTTATAGAAGTCCTCATCCCATGCTTCAACTGGACTTAGATTAGATTAATATGCAAGCGCGCTCGCGCGCAAACACACACATAATATCTATCTATTTATGCCTATCTGTGTGTGTGTGTGTGTGTGTGTGTGTGTGTGTGTGTGTGTGTGTGTGTGTATTCATTCATCATTGATCATCCAATCCTACGTTGCCTCATGAGATGCGTAGAAGCCTGAGGCTAGGCAAGTTGGTCCTGACATTTTAGATAAGAGTGACCAGCTTCACTCATCCCTGAGTGGCATGACGTGAGCAATAAACCTCAACCACTCCTTGGATATAAACCTCCACCGGCTCAATCCGACTGGAGCACCGTAATTACCCACTAGACCATCAGGCGCCAAAATTTGGTTATATGGTTACCACTCAGTGTAGTAAAAGGTTTCCTGATGTACAGGAAACCATTTGGCTTGTCACTCAGCGTAGAGTCACCCACAGGCAGAAGGAAGAGGAAAGAATGAAGGAAAGAAAGACAGAAGAGGGAGTGTAAAGTCACCCGTAGGCAGAAGGACGAGGATAGAATAAAGCAAAGAAAGACAGAAGAAGATTGAAAGATAGAAGGATGGAGGAGAGGAAAGAGCAGACACCCGAGAGCAGCACTACATCGAGTGAGTGGATGGTGAGCGCCCCACCTACCAAACTGTGTGTGTGTGTGTAATAGGAAAAATTATGGTAGGATAATTGTCGAAAGAGAGAAATAACTAAAGAATTAACTGAAGAAGAACAAGAGAGTTTCAGATGGGAAGGGGCTGCATAGACCAGATATTCATTCTAAGATGCTTAGCTGAGAACAGTAAGTTATATGCAGCCTCCAAGGATATAGAAAAAGCATATGACAAAGTAGATAGATAAGGAATGCGGAAGGTACGGTAAATATATGGAGTAAATTGAAGAATGTGGAATACTGTAAAAAAGCTTGTACGAGGACGCTAGGGCTGTTAATGTAGTGTTCTTAGTGAGAGGACGGTAGGGTGTGGAAACTACCTGTATTGTTTTTTTGCTGATGATTGTAAAAAAAAAAAAAAAAAAAAAAAAAGGAGTTCCAAAGCTTGGAGAATGTGCTTGGGAGTGTATGTGAGAGACGAAATCTAACGGTAGATGTAGCTAAAGCAATGTTATGATCTTCGAGAGAAAATAAGTTACAGACTGCATAGTGAGGCTGGATGTTAAGGAAAAGGAGAATATGAGCGTATTCAGGTATTTAAGTAGCGCTATAAGTAAGATGAGAATTTTAGAGGATGAAGTACCGGTACATTAAAGAGTACAATAGGAACGGAAGGATGCTGGTTCATTAAATGCAGTGATAAGGAATAGAGGAGTGAATATGGAAGTAAAAATGTCACTGCCTGGCTGTATTGTGATCTAACACTGAGAATGAATCTTGGATCCTATTGGAAAGACACAAATCTAGAGTGAAAACAGTGGAAACGAGGTTTTCGAGAGGAGAATTTGAGGCTACAAGTAAACAGAAAAACAAATACGGAAGTGGATAAGAGGTGTAATGTTATTGTGGATGTGACTGAATGCGTTAAGAGAAGGTTTGGTAATGTGAAAAGGATGGAGAATGAAATACTGACCAAAAGAGTGTATGTGGGGGAGACAGAGATGAGGGGGAGACCGAAGATGAGATGGAAGGATGGAGTAGAAAGATATTTTAAAGGGAATGTGTGGGTTAGAGGGAGAACAACCGAATGGCAGAGGTCAGGGAGACAGAGGCGAATTGCTTGTGGCTACCCCTTACGAGATAGGAGTCTGATTATACAGACAGACAAATAGATAGATAAATAATAGGTAGAAAGACAGACGGAATAGCTATATAGTTTAAATCAACAGCATACAAGAGGATATAAATATATAACGTCAAGAAAGATCGGCGAGGAACATATGCAACGATATCTCTAAAGCCACTTAGAAGACGACCTAGAGTGAAAAGTATGGCGCAATAACAAGGGAGAGTATGAAATCGGCAAAGAAATAAATAACTGTGAACTTTAACAATCACTTCTTTTATCATTCTTATTTCTTTGTCATATTTCCCTTTCCTTATTATCCTTCAGCCGTACCTTACTCCTATTTATCTCTCTGCAAGTGTAGATTAAACATGGCAGTGAACGAGGAAAACGAGCAATATAGATAGCACAAAAACACAACAACAGCAGGAGTAAATATATTGAAAATGCGAGCAAATAAGCTTAAATAATGGAAAAGCTTGAAGAGAAAAATTAATTTTTCATATGACTGAGATGTGGAGAAAATGTTATCGAGTTTAAAAATACCTGGTGCTGTCTGAAAGGAAGGGTGACCCTTATGGAGAGCCCAATAATTGGGGAAAAAGTGTGTACCCAAGGAGGCATTTGAGAGAGAGACAAAAATAAATAAATAAATAAATATTGTTGCGGGATAAACGGAGGAGAAAAAAATGGCTGACGGATAAAAGATGGTCGGAAATGGACAAAGTAACAAGATGAAAGGCAGTAAATCGAAAGGGACGAGAAAAACTATGCTTTTTCTTACAGAGATATTGAAAAGATGAGAAATGGATCTTTACCCACACTAGCTATGAGTGCATTACATATTATATTATATTATATTATATATATATATATATATATATATATATATATATATATATATATATATATATATATATATATATATTGTTACGGAACAGAGAAAGATAATGTACACTTTAAGTGAGAATACTAAAAAATCACTACTGTCCCGTAAAGTTCCAGGTTCAAAACAAAAGAGTTAGGTAAAATTACAAGTTAAAGTTTAATGCTCAAACTAACAACAAAACATTCAGAACTCATAAGGATAATGTAATGGCAAATAAACAGGTTAAATATATGGTTAACTGCAATAGCCTCTATTAACACGAAATTAGCAAGAATAAATTTATCTAAGTCAGCCCTGATAAAATGAGATACCAGATAATACTCAGTGAATGCCAGATAAATTATTACAGATCCAAACTAGTATCAAAAATGACTGACATAAAACCCAACACCAATCAAAAAAAGACCTCACCAGACCCAAGAATCAACCTTATGCTACACAGTACAAGAAAAAATACAACAACAGTTATACTCAAATTACACACAGTTGCTAGATGTTTGGAGATTTCTTGAGCACTCACAATAATAATAACTGTACAGGGGAGGACAGAGATGTGAACAAAATGAGGAGCAGATCTAAGTGGCAATGATGCAGAGGCTGAGCTCATTATATAGGGGCCGGCAGAGCTCGATACAACTTGCAAGGACGCGCAAATGAAGCCATGGGGACAAAAAGCTGAAAATCCCGCACTGAATAACAGAGAGAACGACCCACTCTACTATAACGGTAGAAGGGGGGGACTGAGGCAGAACACGCTCGTGATCAAACGTGCAGCATACTGTGCGTTAAAATTACACAAAGGATGATGAAATCATAGGCTATGTAACACCTCCCCACAAAGAAAAAAGAAATTTACAAAGGAAATTTGTTATTACTCTAAAACAATCTGTATATGGCATTAAAGAACATGCAAATGTCCTTCCCAGTGCTACAAAACATGAGACCTCCCCAGCACGTTCAGTCATAGGTACTTGCCAGTATCCCTTTAACAAATCAAACTTACTTATGTACCTAGCCTTTCCGATCTTGTCTATGCAATCTTCCACATGAGGGAGAGGGTAAGTGTCTGTTTTAGTTATCTGATTAACACGTCTGTAGTCGACGCAAAGCCGCTGTGACCCACCTGGCTTAGGGACTAGAGTGACAGGAGAACTCCACTCGCACTGACAGGGCTCAATCATCTTGTGGTCCAACAAGTAGCCAAGCTCCTTCTCGATGAGAGGAACTTTCACTGGGTTCACACGGTAAGGAGGCAGTTTAATTGGCTTTGCGTCTCCAACATCGACATCATGCATCAACACAGTGGTTCTTCCTGGAGTGGCACGGAACACTTGCGGGTACTCCTGCAGTAATGCCGAAAACTCCTGCCTTTCCTTGGGAGGTAGATGAGAAAGCTTAGTCTGGAGATCATTCATGATATCAGGATTCTTCCCCAAACTATCACTCAGGCTCATACTGCATGGGAGAGCTTCACTTGCAGACTCGGGTGGAACAGCTACAGTGCAGACTGGATTATTTTCGTCCCGCCTGTGATATAACTTTAGCATGTTGATGTGACATAGTTGCTTGCTCTTTCTACGATCTGGTGTGGCGATGACATAGTTGACATCACTGAGTTTCTTCTCCACGAAATAAGGGCCACTAAACTTGGCTTGAAGAGGTTGCCCATGAACTGGTAGCAGAATCAAAACCTGATCTCCTGGCTGAAAGTGGCGTAACCTGGACTTCTTATCACACCAAGTCTTCATCTTCTCCTGAGCAGCTCCTAAATTCTCTCTTGCCAGCTGTAAAGCAGTGGACAGCCGTTCTTTGAACTTCATCACATACTCCAGCAGGTTGACGTCATCTTCCTCCGACAGCCAGCATTCCTTGAGTAACTTAAGGGGTCCTCTTACTTCATGGCCAAACAGTAGTTCAAAAGGTGAGAAGCCCAGTGATTCATTTGGAGATTCTCTTGCGGCAAATACGACGAATGGAAGACCTTTATCCCAGTCTTTCTGATGTTCCAAACAGTATTTCTTGAGCATCGATTTGAGCGTTTGATGATATCTCTCCAACACTCCTTGGGTCTGGGGATGGTAAGCTGAAGACGTGATCTGGGTGATGCCCAACTCTTTCAGAGACTGCTTGAAAACGTTTGACATGAAATTACTTCCCCGGTCTGACTGTACCTCCTTGGGCAGACCAAACTTTGTGAAGAACCCTAGCATTTCCTTAACCACGTTCTTTGCTGAGATGTTTCTAAGTGGAATGGCTTCAGGATAACGAGTAGCCATATCAATCATGGTCAACACATAAGAAAATCCTGAAGAAGTCTTAGGAAGAGGGCTCACAATATCCACCAACACACGGATGAAAGGCGCCTCAAAAGGGGGAATGGGAACTAGAGGTGCAACCTTTTCGGTCTGATTACACTTTCCCACAACTTGACAGGTGTGACAAGACTTACAATACCAGGAAACATCCCTGAAGATACCTGGCCAGTAGAAGTGTTTCAAAATGCGTGCCACAGTCTTCCTCACTCCAAGGTGTCCTGCCAAACTGGAATCATGAGCCACTCTAATGATATCCTGCCTACAAACACGAGGGATGACAACTTGATGTACAACCTCCCATTCACAGTCGGCTGATGCTGTTGGGGGTCTCCACTTCCTCATAAGTACTCCTGACTTTACATAATAACAAGTAGAAGCACCGGCTGACTCTTCTTCACTGTAAGCAGAGTTAGCTAGACCTTTCAACTCAGGGTCAGCAACCTACAACTCAACCAACTCTTGACGAGACAAATTATCAACACTACGGGGTACTGCCTCATCTGGTGAGTGGTCCAAATTAGCAAGAAAAGTGTCAGCTAGGATAACATCATCATCATCATTATCCTCTAAATCACCAGTAACTTTAGACTTAGCCCTAGTGACAGCACATGTAGGGAACACATCAGGGACATCGCAATCCTGGGTCGCAGCCACTGGCTCACTAGACAACTGAGGAGCTGGACACACTTGACTTCCACCAATATCATTTCCAAGTAAGAAAGTTACACCTGACATTGGGAGTGTCTCAACCAACCCAACCATAACGGAACCATTAACAAAACCAGACTCTAAATTCACTCTGCACAGAGGGACAGAGAAGTAATTATTCCCTACACCTTGTAAGATTACAGTTTCATCAGAGGAATTAACATTAGAGCCTAGAACACTGGTCAGCATAAGGGATTGGCAAGCACCTGTATCACGATATATTTTAACTGATTTCCTGTCATTACTGTCCAGAGGACTGTCAAAACCATCAAACAGGAAATTAGCACACGAACTCTTGAGAGTGTCACCCACGTTACTGCTCAAAAGAGGAGCTCCATCATGAGAATTTAAGTTACCCCTCAAAGCAGGTTCAGTTAACTCAGTTAAAGAAATCTGGGAACTCTCAAGAGTGGACACTAGACCAATTGACTGAATATTTAAAGACTCCTTTTTGTTCATATCACGCTGTCTCCTGAAACATCTCTCCGTAGTATGACCAAGCTTACTACAATAAGTACATTTACTTTTCTGAAATCTAGAGGTGAAGCTGGTATTTACTTCCTGAGAAACATCATCCTTATTCTCTTTCCTGTTACCTGTACTCTGAGTAGAGGCAACGTACTTACTCTCAGCTTTCCCTTTTTCTCTAAAATATCTCTTGTGAGTGAGAACATACTCATCAGCTAAAACTGCAGCATCAGACAAATTATCTATCCTTCTCTCATCAAGATATAGGCTTACATCTTTATAAATACACCTCTTGAAGTCCTCCAGCAAAATCATCTGCTTAAATTTACCAAAATCAGAATCCACATTCTTAGAATTTAACCACTGCTCTAACAAAACTTCTTTGATTTTTGCATACTCAACATGGGATTGCTTATCTTGCTTGTAAGTTGTCCTAAATTTTATTCTATAAGCTTCAGGAACAAGCTCATAGGCCTTAAGAATCAAGCTCTTAACTACATCATAATTATCAGACTGATCCTGAGGCAAAGATGCATAAGTTACTTGAGCTTTACCGGTGAGAACAGTTTGAAGGAGTACTGGCCAATACTCCTTAGGCCAATTAAAACCTGTAGCTACCCTCTCAAACAACTGAAAATACTTTGTTAAATCAGATTCATTAAAAGGAGGGACAAGTTTAACATTTTTAGCCACATCAAAATCATCAGAGCTAGATGATCCAGTTCCACCTTGTTTCATGCGATACTCATGGTCTGCCTGAATCCTAGCAAGTTCAATTTGTGCCTGAAACTCAGCCTCCTTAGCACGAGCCTGAAACTCAGCCTCCTTAGCATTTGCCTGAAACTCAGCCTCTTGAATACGAGCTTTTGCCTGAAATTCAGCCTCCTTAGCACGGGCCTCCTGCAGGGCTAGCTGTAACTTAGCTAATTCAATCTGCGTTTGCTCATTTCGAGGAGTTACATTAAACAAGCTTTCATTAATCATGTCAACAATTTGATCTTTAGAATGATGAGAGCGAACAGCAATTCCCAATTGTTGAGCAACAAGCTTAAGTTCATTCTTTGTTCTGTTTTCTATATCACACACTGTTTGCACATTTGACAAAAAATCTTTGGCTTCATCAAGTGTAGTAATAGTAGACATAATGAATAAGTAACAGTCACAAAATATCAAGCAATATCCTTATGATAATATCCTGAATATCCTGATATGAGGTCGCCAAATTTATGTTACGGAACAGAGAAAGATAATGTACACTTTAAGTGAGAATACTAAAAAATCACTACTGTCCCGTAAAGTTCCAGGTTCAAAACAAAAGAGTTAGGTAAAATTACAAGTTAAAGTTTAATGCTCAAACTAACAACAAAACATTCAGAACTCATAAGGATAATGTAATTGCAAATAAACAGGTTAAATATATGGTTAACTGCAATAGCCTCTATTAACACGAAATTAGCAAGAATAAATTTATCTAAGTCATCCCTGATAAAATGAGATACCAGATAATACTCAGTGAATGCCAGATAAATTATTACAGATCCAAACTAGTATCAAAAATGACTGACATAAAACCCAACACCAATCAAAAAAAGACCTCACCAGGCCCAAGAATCAACCTTATGCTACACAGTACAAGAAAAAATACAACAACAGTTATACTCAAATTACACACAGTTGCTAGATGTTTGGAGATTTCTTGAGCACTCACAATAATAACAACCGTAAAGGGGAGGACAGAGATGTGAACAAAATGAGGAGCAGATCTAAGTGGCAATGATGCAGAGGCTGAGCTCATTATATAGGGGCCGGCAGAGCTCGATACAACTTGCAAGAAGGACGCGGAAATGAAGCCATGGGGACAAAAAGCTGAAAATCCCGCACTGAATAACAGAGAGAACGACCCACTCTACTATAACGGTAGAAGGGGGGGACTGAGGCAGAACACGCTCGTGATCAAACGTGCAGCATACTGTGCGTTAAAATTACACAAAGGATGATGAAATCATAGGCTATGTAACACCTCCCCACAAAGAAAAAAGAAATTTACAAAGGAAATTTGTTATTACTCTAAAACAATCTGTATATGGCATTAAAGAACATGCAAATGTCCTTCCCAGTGCTACAAAACATGAGACCTCCCCAGCACGTTCAGTCATAGGTACTTGCCAGTATCCCTTTAACAAATCAAACTTACTTATGTACCTAGCCTTTCCGATCTTGTCTATGCAATCTTCCACACGAGGGAGAGGGTAAGTGTCTGTTTTAGTTATCTGATTAACACGTCTGTAGTCGACGCAAAGCCGCTGTGACCCACCTGGCTTAGGGACTAGAGTGACAGGAGAACTCCACTCGCACTGACAGGGCTCAATCATCTTGTGGTCCAACAAGTAGCCAAGCTCCTTCTCGATGAGAGGAACTTTCACTGGGTTCACACGGTAAGGAGGCAGTTTAATTGGCTTTGCGTCTCCAACATCGACATCATGCATCAACACAGTGGTTCTTCCTGGAGTGGCACGGAACACTTGCGGGTACTCCTGCAGTAATGCCGAAAACTCCTGCCTTTCCTTGGGAGGTAGATGAGAAAGCTTAGTCTGGAGATCATTCATGATATCAGGATTCTTCCCCAAACTATCACTCAGGCTCATACTGCATGGGAGAGCTTCACTTGCAGACTCGGGTGGAACAGCTACAGTGCAGACTGGATTATTTTCGTCCCGCCTGTGATATAACTTTAGCATGTTGATGTGACATAGTTGCTTGCTCTTTCTACGATCTGGTGTGGCGATGACATAGTTGACATCACTGAGTTTCTTCTCCACGAAATAAGGGCCACTAAACTTGGCTTGAAGAGGTTGCCCATGAACTGGTAACAGAATCAAAACCTGATCTCCTGGCTGAAAGTGGCGTAACCTGGACTTCTTATCACACCAAGTCTTCATCTTCTGAGCAGCTCCTAAATTCTATCTCGCCAGCTGTAAAGCAGTGGACAGCCGTTCTTTGATCTTCATCACATACTCCAGCAGGTTGACGTCATCTTCCTCCGACAGCCAGCATTCCTTGAGTAACTTAAGGGGTCCTCTTACTTCATGGCCAAACAGTAGTTCAAAAGGTGAGAAGCCCAGTGATTCATTTGGAGATTCTCTTGCGGCAAATACGACGAATGGAAGACCTTTATCCCAGTCTTTCTGATGTTCCAAACAGTATTTTTTGAGCATCGATTTGAGCGTTTGATGATATCTCTCCAACACTCCTTGGGTCTGGGGATGGTAAGCTGAAGACGTGATCTGGGTGATGCCCAACTCTTTCAGAGACTGCTTGAAAACGTTTGACATGAAATTACTTCCCCAGTCTGACTGTACCTCCTTGGGCAGACCAAACTTTGTGAAGAACCCTAGCATTTCCTTAACCACGTTCTTTGCTGAGATGTTTCCAAGTGGAATGGCTTCAGGATAACGAGTAGCCATATGAATCATGGTCAACACATAAGAAAATCCTGAAGAAGTCTTAGGAAGAGGGCCCACAATATCCACCAACACACGGATGAAAGGCGCCTCAAAAGGGGGAATGGGAACTAGAGGTGCAACCTTTTCGGTCTGATTACACTTTCCCACAACTTGACAGGTGTGACAAGACTTACAATACCAGGAAACATCCCTGAAGATACCTGGCCAGTAGAAGTGTTTCAAAATGCGTGCCACAGTCTTCCTCACTCCAAGGTGTCCTGCCAAACTGGAATCATGAGCCACTCTAATGATATCCTGCCTACAAACATGAGGGATGACAACTTGATGTACAACCTCCCATTCACAATCGGCTGATGCTGTTGGGGGTCTCCACTTCCTCATAAGTACTCCTGACTTTACATAATAACAAGTAGAAGCACCGGCTGACTCTTCTTCACTGTAAGCAGAGTTAGCTAGACCTTTCAACTCAGGGTCAGCAACCTACAACTCAACCAACTCTTGACGAGACAAATTATCAACACTACGGGGTACTGCCTCATCTGGTGAGTGGTCCAAATTAGCAAGAAAAGTGTCAGCTAGGATAACATCATCATCATCATTATCCTCTAAATCACCAGTAACTTTAGACTTAGCCCTAGTGACAGCACATGTAGGGAACACATCAGGGACATCGCAATCCTGGGTCGCAGCCACTGGCTCACTAGACAACTGAGGAGCTGGACACACTTGACTTCCACCAATATCATTTCCAAGTAAGAAAGTTACACCTGACATTGGGAGTGTCTCAACCAACCCAACCATAACGGAACCATTAACAAAACCAGACTCTAAATTCACTCTGCACAGAGGGACAGAGAAGTAATTATTCCCTACACCTTGTAAGATTACAGTTTCATCAGAGGAATTAACATTAGAGCCTAGAACACTGGTCAGCATAAGGGATTGGCAAGCACCTGTATCACGATATATTTTAACTGATTTCCTGTCATTACTGTCCAGAGGACTGACAAAACCATCAAACAGGAAATTAGCACACGAACTCTTGAGAGTGTCACCCACGTTACTGCTCAAAAGAGGAGCTCCATCATGAGAATTTAAGTTACCCCTCAAAGCAGGTTCAGTTAACTCAGTTAAAGAATTCTGGGAACTCTCAAGAGTGGACACTAGACCAAATGACTGAATATATAAAGACTCCTTTTTGTTCACATCACGCTGTCTCCTGAAACATCTCTCCGTAGTATGACCAAGCTTACTACAATAAGTACATTTACTTTTCTGAAATCTAGAGGTGAAGCTGGTATTTACTTCCTGAGAAACATCATCCTTATTCTCTTTCCTGTTACCTGTACTCTGAGTAGAGGCAACGTACTTACTCTCAGCTTTCCCTTTTTCTCTAAAATATCTCTTGTGAGTGAGAACATACTCATCAGCTAAAACTGCAGCATCAGACAAATTATCTATCCTTCTCTCATCAAGATATAGGCTTACATCTTTATAAATACACCTCTTGAAGTCCTCCAGCAAAATCATCTGCTTAAATTTACCAAAATCAGAATCCACATTCTTAGAATTTAACCACTGCTCTAACAAAACTTCTTTGATTTTTGCATACTCAACATGGGATTGCTTATCTTGCTTGTAAGTTGTCCTAAATTTTACTCTATAAGCTTCAGGAACAAGCTCATAGGCCTTAAGAATCAAGCTCTTAACTACATCATAATTATCAGACTGATCCTGAGGCAAAGATGCATAAGTTACTTGAGCTTTACCGGTGAGAACAGTTTGAAGGAGTACTGGCCAATACTCCTTAGGCCAATTAAAACCTGTAGCTACCCTCTCAAACAACTGAAAATACTTTGTTAAATCAGATTCATTAAAAGGAGGGACAAGTTTAACATTTTTAGCCACATCAAAATCATCAGAGCTAGATGATCCAGTTCCACCTTGTTTCATGCGATACTCATGGTCTGCCTGAATCCTAGCAAGTTCAATTTGTGCCTGAAACTCAGCCTCCTTAGCACGAGCCTGAAACTCAGCCTCCTTAGCATTTGCCTGAAACTCAGCCTCTTGAATACGAGCTTTTGCCTGAAATTCAGCCTCCTTAGCACGGGCCTCCTGCAGGGCTAGCTGTAACTTAGCTAATTCAATCTGCGTTTGCTCATTTCGAGGAGTTACATTAAACAAGCTTTCATTAATCATGTCAACAATTTGATCTTTAGAATGATGAGAGCGAACAGCAATTCCCAATTGTTGAGCAACAAGCTTAAGTTCATTCTTTGTTCTGTTTTCTATATCACACACTGTTTGCACATTTGACAAAAAATCTTTGGCTTCATCAAGTGTAGTAATAGTAGACATAATGAATAAGTAACAGTCACAAAATATCAAGCAATATCCTTATGATAATATCCTGAATATCCTGATATGAGGTCGCCAAATTTATGTTACGGAACAGAGAAAGATAATGTACACTTTAAGTGAGAATACTAAAAAATCACTACTGTCCCGTAAAGTTCCAGGTTCAAAACAAAAGAGTTAGGTAAAATTACAAATTAAAGTTTAATGCTCAAACTAACAACAAAACATTCAGAACTCATAAGGATAATGTAATGGCAAATAAACAGGTTAAATATATGGTTAACTGCAATAGCCTCTATTAACACGAAATTAGCAAGAATAAATTTATCTAAGTCATCCCTGATAAAATGAGATACCAGATAATACTCAGTGAATGCCAGATAAATTATTACAGATCCAAACTAGTATCAAAAATGACTGACATAAAACCCAACACCAATCAAAAAAAGACCTCACCAAGCCCAAGAATCAACCTTATGCTACACAGTACAAGAAAAAATACAACAGTTATACTCAAATTACACACAGTTGCTAGATGTTTGGAGATTTCTTGAGCACTCACAATAATAATAACTGTAAAGGGGAGGACAGAGATGTGAACAAAATGAGGAGCAGATCTAAGTGGCAATGATGCAGAGGCTGAGCTCATTATATAGGGGCCGGCAGAGCTCAATACAACTTGCAAGAAGGACGCGCAAATGAAGCCATGGGGACAAAAAGCTGAAAATCCCGCACTGAATAACAGAGAGAACGACCCACTCTACTATAACGGTAGAAGGGGGGGACTGAGGCAGAACACGCTCGTGATCAAACATGCAGCATACTGTGCGTTAAAATTACACAAAGGATGATGAAATCATAGGCTATGTAACAATATATATATATATATGAGTGCATTACATATTATATTAGAGAGAGAGAGAGAGAGAGAGAGAGAGAGAGAGAGAGAGAGAAATGATCTTTACACTGGTGACCTCTACATATGTGTGTGAACGATATGTATTTGATACAATCCTCGTCCGTATGGTTTGTATGCGTGTGTAAGATATGGACATGCGCAGGAGCCAGTGAGATATATATCTGACGATATCAATGTATAAAGTTGCAGATATTCAACGGCGTTAGCTTGAAGACAATTTTTAATCGAAGTGTACACCCACGAGCAAAAGTTCGCTGACCGTCCCTGCCAGGCATATGTTTCCAAACAGCTCAAACAGGCCGCAGCGCTCGTCCACCAGGGTAAGGAAGAAGGGAGGAGACGCAGAGGGGGTGGGGGAGGGAGGCAACAAGCCATGCCAGGAAGAGAGCCTGTGGCGATGGTAGATGACACATAATAATCGGGTGTTGTATTACTACTACTACTACTACTATTACTACTACTACTAATTATTATTATTATTATTATTATGTATGAGATAATAATAATAATAATAATAATATTATTATTATTATTATCATTATGTACAAGAGTAAGAAAGGACATAATCCAGCGTTAGCCTTAGAAAACGGTTGACATCTTCTGTATTTTAATTGTTGACGATATTTCTTGTGTGACGGAAGCACTAGTGACGTCCAAAGGCTAAAGGTTTGATAAAGTCTAGCAACCCACAAACAACAATTTGAATTTGATGCAGACGATCAAAGACGCCACAAGAAAATCGCCATCGCCTTAGGGTTAAAGAAGTAAGAAAATAATCGTGTTAGATAATGTGAAAGTAGACTGCGACGTAGAAGGACGTAAAGTAAGAGGCAAGGAGAGAGAGAGAGAGAGAGAGAGAGAGAGAGAGAGAGAGGGGGGGGGGAGACATTTGGAGGTTAGTAAGTGAAACACGTAAAGGGCAATGCCTAGTTTGGTGGTAAGAATCTGGGAATTATATATTTACATACTTCAGAAATGAAAGGGCGAAAGAAGGCAGAATAATTATATTGTTAACAGACATATGTATTATTGCCACTCCGACTGAAGGGGATTGGTTGCTCACTTCACACCACAGCAACGCCATTGGTCGCATACAGATCGTATATATGTGTGTAACATCAGTAATGTAAAAATGCAGCACTGACCTTGCTTTTTCGTCATCAAAATAATAAGGATTATCATGCTTAATAACTTGTAAATTTAGTATCATAAATGACTTTATCAGCTTCTTTTCATTTCTGAAGTGTGTAATTATATGATTCCCCAATACTTTCCACCAAACTAGGTATTTCCTTTTACATGTTTCACTTGCTGACTCCTTGTCCCCCCCTCCTCTCTCTCTCTCTCTCTCTCTCTCTCTCTCTCTCTCTCCTTGCCTCTTACTTTACGTCCTTCTACGTCGCAGTCTACTTTCACATTATCTAACACGATTATTTTCTTACTTCTTTAACCCTAAGGCGATGGCGATTTTCTTGTGGCGTCTTTGATCGTCTGCATCAAATTCAAATTGTTGTTTGTGGGTTGCTAGACTTTATCAAACCTTTAGCCTTTGGACGTCACTAGTGCTTCCGTCACACAAGAAATGTCGTCAACATTTAGTCAGAAAAAATACAAAAGATGTCAGCCGTTTTCTAAGGCTAATGCGGGATTATGTCCTTTTTTACTCTTATACATAATAATAATAATAATAACAATATTATTATTATTATTATTATTATTATTATTATTATTATCTCATAATAATAATAATAATAATAATAATAATAATAATAATAAGATATGTTATCTACCGTCGCCACAGGCTCTCTTCCTCCCCTGTCTTGTTGCCTCCCCCTCCCGTCTCGTTTGCTCCCTCCCCCTCCCCCTCTGCGTTTCCTTCCTTCTCCCTTACCCTCGTGGACGAGCGCTTCGCCCTTTGTGGGCTATGTTTGGAAACATATGCTTGGCAGGGACTGTCGACGAACTTTTGCTCGTGGGTGTACATATTTCCCAGCCGGGAATCGGACCCGGGACCTTTAAACAGAAGTCATGAACCGTTATCACTACACCACGGAGTGATAAAAGCCAAGTCACCTGAATTCTATGAAGAGCTAGGTAAATCCGTAATGGGAGGATATTTTTTTATCCCAGCCCATATGATGGTACATATTTGAGACACATCAGGATTTTTGCTTATGTTAAGGCGGCTTGTACTAGCATTGAAGGCCATGAGTCTCCTGAGGGTTCTGGTTCATACATCTTGGGGTGCTGACCGTCAGACCCTCCTCCTCTTGCAAAGATCTCTTATTCACCGGGCCCGCAATTCATTGCGGAAAGGGTTTATGTGATCGTCGGCGTTTATTTATTTGTGAGTCTATGTCTCAATTACCTCTTTAACCAATGAACGGATCATCTTCAAACTTTACACACAGGTTAGGTATGACACACCGAGGAAGTGATTAGATTTTGGTAAAAATGCCCCAGGGTTAAGGGCCTTGACTTTGACCTTGAAAGACCAAATTCAAGTTCATCCATATTTTGAAGCCTGAAATCAGCCAAACGGTTATAGACACATAGGACTATTGATCACTATGAAGAAGTCATATATGAAGATCCTATTGACACCATCAGATGTGACCTTTGGTGACTTTGACCTTGGGTGACTTCGAAAGGTCAAAGTCAAGGTCACATATTTGGACTGCTTAAATCAGCCAAACGGTGAGAGATAGGCACATGGTTACTATTAATCACTAATACGAAGTCATACGTGGAGATTCTATTGGCACCATAAGATGTGACCTTGGATGATCCTGAAAGGAAAAACTCAAGGTCGGTCAAATCTTAAAATTTTAAATTTCAGAAACTGCCATTTGTTTTGATAATTGGGCTATTATCATGTCATAAAACTTCACTTAACCCAATTTCATTTCACCCTAAGTGACTTTGACCTCAATTCAGCCGGCGCGGGCGGGGTGTTGAGACCTCGGGTCACTTTGCTCGAGTTTTTTTAAAACTTGAATATAGGTGTGAGGTTTACTTTTCTGCTATAGATGTCCATCTTCGGATATTACGAGTAGATTCCATGCATTATGTCTGTGTTCGTTTAGATACTGAGGCCTTCTGGTTATCCACGATCTCGAGTTTGATGGTGGATGCTGATGCCCTCTCTTTGGATTTACGCCGCTAGTCGTTGATAAGAGTTGTTGGTATCGTCTTCACTGCCTCCCGGACTCAGTGCATCGTGCCGTGGTGTCTCTATTCCTAGTCTTCTGTTTATGCCACTCGGCCAAGTTTCCTGTAGTCCTATGGTTATGGGGTCTGATCTGTTATATCTGCTTTCTCTGTCCCTTTGCTGATAGTTCGTTCACATCAGGTCTCGAGGGCAGGTCGTTGGCTACTCCCCCGGATGACGTTCTTTAGATCCATTGCTGGTAAAAGCTCACTTCCCTCTCAGGTGTCCCCCTCTCGCTTTCTTCTCTCTATGATATGCCTCTACTAATCAGGGCCCCATTCCTGTCTGCACAGAATGAACGAAGAATAATGCAGGGGAGGGTTTTGGTGTAGTTTTCTCCTCCGTCTGCTGAGGCAATAGGCTTCCTGGTATTTCTTCTGTATTTTGGGCGGAACTATCTGCAATTTTACTTGCTCTCCTAATCATTTTTACTCTCTCTCATACTGCTTTTATGATTTTTAGTTCCTCCCTCAGTGCTCTCGCTGCACTGGAGTCTTTTATTTCGTCCCATCAATTGTTTTTATCATCTTTTCCTGCCCCGGAGGGGCTTGGGGATGGATTTTGTTTTCACACGGTTTGACTGTTTCTCTGACTGTTTGTCTTCCTGACTGTTAACAACTTTACGAGAAAACTACCAGTGCAATTTTGACTAAAATTACAGGGATGATGAGCTATGAACTTCTCATCACCTGATTAAATTTGGTCCTAATCAGGCCAAGGCTCAGGCTGTAGGCCCAAAAAATGTATTTAAAAAATAGTAAAAATCGTTTTTTCGACATAACTCCTTTCAATTTCGTCATATCGACATGAAACCTAAACCTAAAAGTGCATCTTTCAAATCTGCATCCTATAGCATGCCTCATTACATCAGAGAGGTCATCCCCCAGTTAGCGGTAGAGGGGTCAAAGTCAGGTGGGTCGGGCTTAAAATTTCAGATGGGCATAAATCATCAAATTTCACCCGGTTAACTCCAAATTTATTATGTGACATCTTTAACTTGATATCCTGTTGTGTTCATACGTCAGCACTAAAATGACTGCTGGGGACGGGTTTGCTGTGGGTTAGCACCGCTTCTAGTTTATTTTACAGTGACTTTTCCTCCTTAGCCGTCGAGGCAATGTGGGGTTTTGATTGGTTCCAGCCCACGAGGGGATGTCATGGAATGAATGAGCTGATCTGCTGGCTAAGGCAGAATCGGCTCTCTCCTCCTGTCTTGGGATCCTATTCTCCTCTGCATCGTCCGCCTGCATCTGATTTTTTTCCTTTATATTGTTTCACAGATTCACCACTGTTGGCAAGAACGTTGGGATAGGGTTGGGGGAAAACAATATTTGTGCTGTTTGTGGCTAAGTGGACTCCTTCACTTAACGAGGCTTTTCTCCTCCGTGCGAGACGTCTTTGTGTCGGCTCTGCGTTGGTATCACCCGTTTCTCTCATGATTTTTTAATGAAAAGCGCTCCGTCTCCTTTCTGCGAGGATTGCTTGGTTCTCTTGACTGTTCGGCACATACTGGTGGAGTTCCTCAGTGCTGGGGATTTACGGCGTCAGTTCCTCTCTGAGCCTTTAGCGAGTGATGAGTTGTACTGTTGTTTGTCGGTGCTTGGGAAGGATGCGTTTTGCACAGGAGGAGGAACCCTCTCTTTTGTGAAGGCAGTTGGACTACTATGAAAGATTTAGTGTTCAGTGTTTTTTTTTTTCTTATTGCACTTTATCTTCCTGTCTCCTTTATTTTCTTTTCTTTCGCTAACCTCTTTAATTGATGTCCAGTGGCAAATGACCCTGGCAGCTTTGCCAAGTTTATTCCTGCTAATCAGTCAACCAAATCCAGCTGCACAGAACGATTTTATGCTTCTGAGTATTAGTCATAAGGTCTTGAGACAGCTGAGAGTCTACAATGATATTTTTTCTGTCACATGAAACTACTTACAGTACTTAAGTTTACATGTTTATAATATGAGCCTGGTTACCAGAAATCATATCAGATTTCAGAATGAGAGATTTAAGCATTTATTTATATATTAAGCCAGTTTCAGCACAATGTAACCAAACAAGAGCAATCCAAGATTGCAAATCTCCGCCGAGGCGGAGATGTTATCTTGAATTTTTTGTGCAAGCATTGTAGGCATTATGTGTCGAGTTACAAGCAACAAAGTTGACATTGCCACTATCCCGTAATGGTTAAGAATCCTTTAAAGAATTCCTGGATGATGATCCGGATCACCACCAAAATCTATTGGACTGTTCCTTGGGCCATACCCTACCTCTACAAAAAATTTCAGCAAAATCCGTTCATAACTTTTTGAATAATCCTGCAAACAGACAAACAGACATACGACAAACAATCTAACTCGGCAAAAACATAACCTTGGAGAAGGTAAAGATAAACGAACATGCATCATAATGGTAATTCTGAAATGGCGAGTATGATAGGAAAAATGCTACTTCTTATTCAGTTTGTCGATGAAACATCACTGATACAAGGCTAATGTCATGGTGTGCGGGGTAGGGGGGTGGGAGGGGTGGAAGGGGAGGAGGGGGCGCAAGGGACGGCGCTGCAAGGGACATGGTACGAGGCAGGACCAAATAGATCTATGCCGTAAGATGGGATAGTGTGGGTGCGGAAAGGGAGTGAGGAAAGAGGGGTAGAAAGGGATGGTATGGGGGGGAAAGGGGCCGGAAGTGGGTGGTAGAGGGTGAGGTAGGATGTGTTGTGAAACTGGCAAAGAAGGGGAAAGCAAGGAAGGAGAGGAAAGCAAGGAAGGAGTGAGAGGGAGACTGATGCAACGAAGGATGGTATGGGGGTCACAAAGGGAGTGAGGGAGGGGGAAAGGGGCAAATGGAGGAAGATGAGGGTGGGACTTGGGAGACGGCGGAGGATTATAGGCACTGAATGGTGGGTGGGTTATCGTACACAACGGATTGTGAATAGTTTGGAAAGATGAATACAGAGTGTTTATGGTCAGCATACGGGGAAACGTTGTGCAGTTTGGTAGGAAAAATGTGCTTGCGGGCGTGTAATCGATATTTGGCAGGCAAGGATAGGGTAATTGTGAGATGGTAACTGTTGATGTTTATGGGCAATGTAGAGGACTAACTGCTATAAACTACGATGCCGTAATTTTCTGTTTTGTTCCCGTAACTACCGAGTTTTTTTCAGCATAGGGAAAACTTTTTGTAGTGAAGAGAATGTTGTCTAATGTTTCCTCTTCGATGGCATATTTTCTTTTGTTTCATGCCTGTTACCAGGAACAGGTCTGCATCCAGCATAAAAGAGACAACTATAAGTAAAGTGGTTAATGAGAACTATATCTCACCCCTCAAAATGTGAGTCTCGTAATCTGCATAAATAGTGTTTTGGTAGCAAGAATGTAAAATGCATTTATTGTTGGTAATGGATTAGCCTGCTGAGTGATGTGAGAGTTAACTAGGTAGTCTTGGGTAAACAAAGCGCAATGAGTGGGAAATACTGAAAGTCAACAGCAAGAGATCATTCAGTGAGTATTTTTCCCTTGCTGTATTTTGACAGTATTATGCAGCTTAGGAGACCAGCCTATACGCACTTTTCATAGTACTACTTTGTTATTAACACCATGATATTATAAAGTCCATCTCTTGCTATATCTAAGTATTCATCATGAAAAGATGGCAATATTTTTTACTAATTTACGGTGTAGAGTATTCTGTAAGTATAGTCCTTTGTAAGTTTCCTGACGAAGATGCCCCCTCGCCTTGCAGGTGATTGATATTACTACGGGAAAAACGCCGCTGCAGTTCGTTCTAAATATAATTTAATTGTACTTGGTCTTTTGTCTGATTGTCAACCTTGCACAGCTCAACATTCAAGGTGATTGTATGGCACATTCACATCTACTCACAAAAAAAAAAAAAAAAAAAAAAGTATGTTTGTAGGATGCGATTGTGGTCGACTTCAACTCTTCAGAAATTTTCGTCATTTTGCAGTTTACCTGTCATAGCTGAGTAGTAAAATATGACAATACTATATCTCAGCATCCTTTCCACAATACCTTTTCGCAACTAGCTTAATAATCACGTGCTAAGCTCTTGCTACAGCTCATCATTCAAGACTGAGGTGGCATTTATAGGTAAGTTACAGTGAAAAGAGTAGAGCTAATTACACATGGTTTACCACTGAGAAACAAAGGAACATTACGCGACTGAAAAAGCTTTATAACAGTGCTGTGAAGAGTAGAGTCCTGAGTGTGAGTCGACACTGATCATTATGGTAGGCACATATGGGTTCCTTACACATGGGTTCCCTAAGTGGTGGCTCTTCTATGTTTAAAAACTGGCAGAACATTGCAAGGGATAAAAACTGGTTTAGTTATACTGTTGACACAGACACAAAGAAGTCGAAATTTGACAAAGCCGTGTGATCTTGACATCTGACCTATTGTTCCCCCAATTTAATCCCTTTGTTCATTTCCAACCCTCAGTACGTCCACCAAGTTTGGTCTAAGATAGGTAAAAATTGCTTAAGTTGACCTTGCTCGGTCAAACTTTGATCTATCCCAGTTTCCTTAACCCTTGACCTATTTTTGTCAAATAATAGGTCAACCCGTCGGTTAACCCTCAATACTTTCATAGAGTTGGGTATAAATGCATACCGTAAAACACTGCTTAAGTTATTCTGTTCACACACACGCACGCACGCACACACACACACACACACACACACACACACACACACACACACACACACACACACACACACACACACACACACACACACACACACACACACACACACACACACACACACACACACACACACACACACACACACACACACACACACACCGAGCTAAATATTACCCCGCTTCAGCTTTCAGCACACGTGGATGTAATGATGTCCTCGGGTTAACGGAATTAAAGATAATGAGATATATGAGTGAAATAGCTAGATTACTCTGAGACTGAGAAGAGAATGCTGAGTTTGTTTGTTGGAGGGTGTGGTTGTAGACATTAGAAAAGCAATACATGGACTGCGGGTGAGAGATAATGGGGAGCCTGGATTTCTACTTAAGGCGATGAACTCCTGGAAATGAACAGATGGGTGGCAAGAAAACGAAGCAGGGAATGATATAGAAGGTACTGTTTGCTTTCCACCACAGAACCCAAATATGGTATTGAAAAGGGTACCTAAAAGGACACATGGATTCAGTCAGACAATGAGATGTAAACAGCAGATGAGTATATACGGAGAACTTGGTGTAATTAATTAATAGACCACAAGATTAATAGGCATGTGGTTAGTATTTTACCCCTCCAATCGTATTATGTTTTATCATTTTATGTTAGTTACCTTCAAACGATGTCTTCCAACTTAGGAAAGACCTCTGGTAGTGAAGAGGCTCCTTGTTGGTACATATAACTCATCAGCAGTTCTTTTAATTATATATAGCGGAGATTTACTTCCTTTTGCAGTCTATTTCGGCAACTCAGTGGCAGAATAAAGCAATACTACTGCCCTGCATACTTTACGTACCATTATTTTTTAGTCTTAATTCCACCTCATACATTAACATTAAGATAGATATATGGATTTTAAGCCTAGTGAACATTTTTTTTTAATAACAGAACAATGGAAGGAAAAAAATGAATACAAACAAAATCCATACACCACAATACTGGCTTCTTCCATTCATAAAAAATCTGTAACAGTTGAACTTGAACAGCTGTAGGATGAAGTTTTGGGGGAAACAATTCCATGGTAGCGAGTTCCAGAGAGATGCAGTTTGGGGAATAAAAGAATTCTGATAGGCAGAAGTTCTGCAATATGGCTGTGTGACATTCCAGTCATGAGCGCTACCAGATGCCCGTGTAGCACGAGGGAAGGCATGGAGGCGTGGCACAATGGACGCAACTTCGTCTGAGCATTTGCCATAAAATTATGTGTGTAATAATGCAAAGGAGGCATCATCCTTTCTTACTTCTAGGGGAGGTACCCGGTAGTTTAAGAGTATTTATAATAGCAGGGTTATTAATAATTCCAACAGCTTTGTTCTGAATTTTGTCTAGATGTTCTGGTGCAACCTTTCCACATCCATTCCACAAGGGTGAGCAATATTCTGGCTGACAGCGCACATGACTCTCATAACTTAGTGCTAACTGCTCGTCACTGAAGAAGTTACGGACTCTGTACAATAGTCCAAGTTTCTCTGAGGCGGTTTTAGCGAGTAATCTGACATGAGAGGTCCAGCTGAGGTTGAAGTGCAGACAGAAAATTGTTATCTAAAAATATAATTATCTAATAGGGTTAGAAACAAGGAAAAAAAAACAAAACCTGATGAAATTGGGTAAAACTATAGTAGTACATTTTAGCTCCGGCGCTTAACAAAACAATTATGAAAACAAAACCTGAAGGATAACTGAGTTTGAGGCATCATGTGGGCGTCTACTAAAGGCAATTAATTCTGTATAGCAAATATATGGGCGACAATGAAAAAAAAGCAGGGATGGCATTTATTATTTTTCTCGGAAAAGGCTTATTTTAATTCTTACTAGTTCCAGGCGGTTTTAATGCTAAAGGGAAGCATTTTATACTGGACTTGTGAGATATAGCTGTGGGTCACCCCAGGCATGAAAATTATTATCTGGGAACAGCAAAAATAAAGTACAAAATTACGCCATCATGGTAAAGATGTTTAATAACATTTAATGTCCAAACACACACACACACACACACACACACACACACACACACACACACACACACACACACACACACACACACACACACACACACACACACACACACACACACACAACG
>NC_136976.1:30201009-30271009 GCF_032717465.1 Coenobita brevimanus | reverse complement strand
TATCCCAAGGCCCAGTAGTCCTCCTACACCTCTTCATGTCACCACTTCGGCACTAACACCCACCATCCATATTGAATACATGCTAGGGCTGTCTCATACAGGACTGGTGTAATGGTATTAGCGGGGGTATTTTTACGACATGTCAGTGGGTCATCTGGTAGATCAGGCAAGTCTGTTTTTAGAAAATTAAAATCCTTAAACTGTTCCCTGCCCCAGCCGGGATTCGATCCTGGGTCCATTAGGACCGCAGGTTGCCTCTCTACCGATTCAGCCACTGTTTCCCCCTGGAGTATATATGTGTAACGCAGTTCCAATGATCATTTTCGTGGCACGAGCTATTTGAACGATATGTATCCACGATCGAATACTTTCACTGCCATGAACGGTGGTTGTTATCCTTTTCAGAAAAAAAAAAAAAAAAAAACTCTTGCGTCTGCTTTGGTCCAGTTTGGATCATGATTGTAATCACGATTACATGATGTATAGCCGTAAATGTAATCGAATACATTTGAGTTCTGTGCAACCGAAATCGCAACCGTAATCAAGAAAGTCATGTATTCGTAGTCATTATCGATTGTTACCAGTGTAATCGTCCCATGGCTGGTGATGGCAGTAGTGGTAGTGTTAACAGTGCAGGTTCTGATGCCAAAGCATTATGGTGCTGAATAAACCAGTCCAACAATCAAGTGTTCAAAGCGGGCTGGCAGCATTACTGGAGCAGGACGGAAGTGAGAATAGCAAGGACTGAAGGGGGTGCTTTGTTCCACCCGCTGGAGACAATTTTAAAGAGTGATGCGCACAATAGGCCTTTCTGTCACCAACTCTTGCAAAAATCAGTCAGTCAATCTCTCTCTCTCTCTCTCTCTCTCATACCAGACAAGAATCTTGATACATTGACTTTCTCACGGGGAAAACAATTGCGTTGTTCCATTCCATTAACCACATGATGACTACTGAGCTAAAGGTGTGTTCACACTGGCGACATAACACGTCGGCAACACATTCATTCATTGCCAGACGCCATGTATCCCAAACGGGGTGGCCAAGGGCTTAGAGTTAACTGTTTTGCAGGGAGGGGCACTAATCCTCCACCAACCCCACTTGACACGTAGGGAGAACGAGCCAACAACATCTGGTGTTCCCAGGCGGTCACCCATCCAAGTACTAACTAGACCCAACGTTGCTTAACAAAATACAAAATACAACATAGTAGGCAATATCCTGTTAAACTGTTAATGATACATGTTGGTACTAATCTGTAGGTGATATGCTGGTAACGCTGGTGCGGACGAGTCAACGTGGTTGGGGGAGATATTTGGGCAAGCACACACACACCAACAGCAGCGGCTCCAGACAGGTTGGACAACGGAGCAAATTATGGAGTGGACCAGAGAGCAGACGGTACAATTAATGGATAGTTACCGTGGACACACTCTACTCTGGGATCCCATCCATGTACTTTACAAGCACAAAATTAAGAGGGCAGATGCGTGGCGAGAGATTGCAGAAATTCTGAAGATGAAGAAACATGAGGCCGAAAAAAACATGAAAAACTTAACTGCTCATTTCAGAAGAGAACTGAAGAAAACATAAGAGAGAAAATCTGGCAATGGAGCTAATGAGGCGTGCAGGAGCCAATGGTTTGCATTCAACAACACGTGGTGGGGGGGTTTACTGGCATTAGTATAATTATTAAAAGGTATTCAAGGTACAAGTTGTTTTATTATCAAATTCATATTAATTCCATATTAGTATACTACATTATTATATGCGGTTCTCATAATCAGTGCATCTCAGACCTCTGGCAATATCCGACTGATTGTTTGCTTGGACATTTTGAACGTGCAGCCGAGGCTGCTGAAGGAGTCACCTGACGCCTGAAACCACAATATCACAGCAAGGCGGTCTGTTGCCGATAATGGCTGCCTAAAGTTTGTGTCATGTTTACTTATATGGGTGCAATCATGCGCAACAAGTCCTCGAAATCAGAGCGGGATAACTGAAAGAAATTATGGAATACTCTTTTTTTCTTGCACTGTAGGAGGCAAAAGACAGGCACCATCCTCTGTTAAACTGTGCACGAGACTCAGCTGTCCCGCACTGTTCCTGTTATGTAATAAGGACGGTCTCGTCCAGACGCAACGTCATTGTCTCCTGAAATGTCCACACAAAATAACAACCGCAGCAGCTGCTGCCAAGGAGTCCTCGCACGCCGACTTGACTTTCACGTCTACAGAGACCAAGTGTGGACGGCCTCACCAAGTCGCCTCGTTGCCAACATATTGCCAATATTCTTACAAGCACTGTTACATACATTGTTGTAGATATGTATCCAAAAGTCGACCTCGGTGTTTAGGACAGTGTTTTCAACTTGTCTGGAGACCAAATGTCGCCAATGTGGACGCACATTAAGAGTGACTCATAAGAGCCTGGGAGTGTTATTGCTGGAACCATAATCGCTCTCATGATCAGGACACTTCTAGTGCTCTATTCCAGCTAATGCCAGATGTTTTTATTCCACTGAGAGCAAGTAAAGGACCGTGATCGTTAATGCTGATAGTTAACCTTCTAAAGGATGCGGCAATTCATGTAATCCATTCCAGTTACGGCCAGGCGATTTCATCCATCTACGAGTGATTCACACAGATCTAAAATTGTTAAACAGGATTACCCCCGTGACGGAATTGAACTGTGGCAATGTTTTATACCACGTACATAAGTACGTACTGTTTCACCATAGTGTGACTGAGAGAAATGAGTGATTATTAACAGCGATATAAAATTCACCACAGAGTCGGAACACGCTATAATTTATTCCGCGTGTCATCACAAACTGTTAGCACAGAATCAATAGTGAAACTCATTACCGATAACAAAAAAAAACATCATCACGGTGTTTATCTGGGATACTGGTTGGTAATAAGACCAGGTGAGGAAAAGGACGAAGTGGGAGGCGAGGTGGGGGACAGGAGGAGGGGGAAGGGTACGGTGGGAGAGATGAGGGAGTCGGGTAAATGACGGGTGGGCGAGGGAGAGAATGAGGAAGGGGGAGGTAGGAGGGAGAGAGTGGAGAGTTACTGCAAAAAACATCCAGGTCAAATTAAGCCATGCACAAAAGAAACCACCATCAAGAGTCCAGTAAAGAGCACATGATTTCAATGTGACTCTTAACCTTTTTATTATGATGATACACTGTTACATTCTGGCTTGCGAAGGTAATATGCTTTAATCGGCGTTTCTCTCCCTTTCTGTGTGTGTGTGTGTGTGTGTGTGTGTGTGTGTGTGTGTGTGTGTGTATGTGTGTGTGTTATAAACCATTAATATTTATTAAGTATTCATATTTTGCCACTGCTCCAGTCTTCAATGCACATTCTTCTTTGTGCCACCGTAATGAGTTGAGTGCGGTGGAAACATAGTACACAGAGGCCACCTTTTAGTGGAATAGCATGAGTGAAACTTTGTAATGCCGTCGTTAAGGATTCAGCTGTATTTACAGTAGTATAAACGGGACACACACACACACACACACACACACACACACACACACACACACACACACACACACACACACACACACACACACACACACACACTTTTGGCTTCATATCTTTTTTTTTTTTTTTCTGTTACAGTGCAGGTATATTTTTTGTCGATATTTTGAAGATATTTATTTGGTTTTGACCTATTCATCTGATAAACAGGGAACAAAAATAAGGAAAGGATAGGAAGGAGAGGGGTGAACTGAAGGCAGGGAAATGAAGGTATTGTAAGAAAAGGACGGAAGGAAAAGGAAAAGAATGAAATGGAAGGGAGGGGAAGACAGGAAACTAAAGAGAAGAGAGGACGATAGATAAGAAGGGAAGGGAATGGGAGAAGGCGAGAATGATGTAGGAATTGGAAGGAGTGGCTGAGGGATGGGAAGACGAGGGAAAGAAAATGGAAGGAAATTATGGGGAGGGAAGGAAAGAAGAATGAATATAAGTGGACGGTGGAAGGTATCGAAAAGGAGGAGATGAAGATGTGGGATAGGAAAGAAAGGAAGAGAAGAGAAGGCGAGGGAAAGGACCGAAAGGGAAAAGCAAGTGAAATACGCAAAAAGGAATAGGCAGTGAAGTAAAATTTCACTGAGTATGCTGTTGATACTTTTTCCACTTTCGTTATTTGTTTCCCCATGTTTCTGTATCCTGCGTCACTCCATGCATAATACTCTCCATCCAATTAATGTTTTATATTTTAGTATTCCTACCTCACGACAATTAGATTTCAGCTTAGGAGAAGCTTTCCAAATTGGAGTGGTTAAATATGACCTGCAATAACCCCTTCACTACTAGGCTATATCTAATCCCTCATCATCGAAGAGTTTCGTGCTACCGCAAGGTGAAGAACAACGAATATATATATATATACCCTCCTGGGGGTAGGGTTTTTTTTTCAAGAATACTCCCCCAGTATCCCTGCTTGTCGTAAAAGGCGACTAAAAGGGTTGGCGGAGGGTTAGTGCCTCTCCCCGGAAAACAACTAACTAAAAAAACAAACAAGAAGCCTCGGACAAGGACTGACCAAACCATGACGACCCAGGACCGGACAAAGGACTTGGTAATGGCTACGTGGAATGTAAGAGGAGCGAATGATGAGGTGAAAGAGAGAGAGAGATTGTCCAGGTGCTCGAGGGTGCAAAACTGGATGTATGTGGAATGACTGAAACAAAATGGAGAGAAGAAAGTGTGAGAATGGGAGTATGGATGGGGTATATGTGCAGGAGTAGGTGAGAATGAGAGGGCAAAGGAAGGAGTATGTATAGTTGTGAGTAAAAGATGGAAGAAGAGCATAAAACAATATGGATCAGTTGGGTCAAGGATTGTGTGGGTAAAGTTGAAAGTTGGAACACAAATGTGGGCGATTGTGTGTGTGTATGCGCCAACGCAAGATCGTGCTAGCAGAGTGAGAGAAGAGTTTTGGACAAATGTGGAAGTGTGCATGGAAAAGTTTGGAAGGGATGATCGGTGATATGAATGGTAAAGTAGGGAATGTGAAGGTGGATGGAATAGTTGGTGAGTGGGATGTGCCCGCTGCGATAGATGAGAATGGCAGTGGGTTAGTGGACATTTGTGCTGGGAGGGGGTTGGTGATAGCAAATACCCTCTTCAGGCATAAAATGATCCACAGGTATACATGGCCAGTGATGAGAAGGGTGGATGGTGAACTGAATGAAAGGAAGGCAGTGACTGATTATGTGTGTTTGGATGAAAGGATGTGAAGATGTGTAATGGATGCAAGAGCTTATAGAGGTTGGGGGAGTGGACTTTCTGACCACTACTTGGTGGTGGCCAGAATTAGGATAAAAGTAAGACGGAGGAATAGAAGAAGGGAAAGACAAGAGGAAGGAGTAGTTGCAAGGAGAGTGGAAAGGTTACAAGAGGATGAGAAAAAGGCAGAGTATAAGAGAGAAGTTGAGGAACGATTGGGCAAATATGAATTGGAGCAGATGGGGGACGTGGAAGGTGTGTGCAGGATACTTACAGAAGAAATATGTGCAGCATGTGATGTAGTGTGTGGGAGGAAGAGAAGACGGAGGGGGGTGCAAGGAACAGCGTGGTGGACTGAAGAGGTGAGACAGGCTGTGGCACAAAAGAAGAAAGCATACAATGAATGGATGAGAAATAGGGGCGTGGAAGAAGTTGAGAGGCGGAAGAGAGAGTTATATGTAGAAAGAAAGAGGTGAAAAGATTAGTAAGAGAGAGTAAGAGAGTGGATGAGGAATTTGGAAGGAATTTGAGTGTAAAGTGGAGGGACTGTAAGAAGATGTTCTGGAGAGAGGTGAAGAGAGTAAGACAGGGTGGAAGTGAGGTTAGCAGGGGAGTGAAAGATAAAAATGGTAGATTACTAGTGGAGAAGGGAGAAAAAGTGAGCAGATGGAGAGAACACTTTAAGGAATTGTTCAACATACAGGATGGAAGTGATGCGAGTATAAATGGCTCAGGAATGGCTGGGAGAAGGAGGGAGGTAAGAAGACAGGATGAAATCAGTAGGACAGAAGTTGTGGAAGCAATGAAGAAAGTCAAAATGGGCAAAGCCCCAGGAATTGATGGAGTGTGTGGTGAAATGCTGAAACATGGGGGAGAGATAGTAGTAGAATGGATGTGGAAGATGTGCAGATTGGCCTGGGAGGAAGGTAGAGTCCCGGAGGATTGGAAGTCAGGTATAATTATTCCCTTGTACAAAGGAAAAGGGGAAAAAGAAGTGTGTGGTAATCATAGGGGCATTTGTCTTCTTTGTATAATAGGAAAAGTGTATGGTAGGATACTTATTGATAGAGTTAGAGAAAGAACAGAGAAATTAGTTGGAGAAGAACAGGGAGGCTTTAGGAATGGAAGAGGTTGTGTAGATCAGATATTCATTCTTAGATCTTTAATGGAAAAGTTTCTAGAGAAGGGAAAAAAGTTGTTTGCAGCTTTCATGGATTTGGAGAAACCATATGACAGGGTGGATAGACAAGGATTGTGGAAAGTATTGAGAATATATGGAGTAGATGGAAAGTTGTTGAATGCTGTGAAGAGTATGTATGATGGTGCTAAGGCTGCAGTGCGTGTGGATGGTGAACTAAGTGAATTTTTCTCTTTGGAGGTTGGGTTGAAACAGGGATGTGTCATGTCTCCATGGTTGTTCAATCTGTTCATGGATGGAGTAATAAAAGAGGTACAAGGTAGGGTAGTGGATGTTGGAGTGGCCCTGGTGAGAGAGGATAGTGTTTGGAAACTCCCTGTACTGTTGTTTGTAGATGATACTGTGTTGTTGATTGAAGACGAAGGGAAGCTGCAAGGCTTGGTGGATGAGTTTGGGAGAGTGTGTAAGAAACGGAATCTAAAGGTGAATGTAGGGAAGAGTAAAGTGATGGTCTTTGAGAGAGCTGAAGTCAGTGAATGTACAGCGAGGTTGGATGATGAGGAATTGGAAAATGTGAGTACGTTTAAGTACTTGGGTAGTGTGATGAATAAGGATGGAGGTTTGGAGGGTGAAGTGCTTGAAAGGGTACAGCAGGGAAGAAAGGTTGCTGGTTCTTTGAAAGCAGTGATAAGAAACAGGGAAGTGAGCATGGAAGTGAAAAAGTTACTACATGACAGTATTGTGATACCAGCTCTAACGTATGGAAGTGAAGCTTGGACATTGTTGGAAGGACACAAGTCAAGAGTGAGAGCAGTGGAAATGAGTTATTTAAGAGGAGCCTGTGGAGTCACAAGGAGAGACAGACTGACGAATGAGGATATAAAGAAGCGTTGTGGTGTGGATGTGGATGTGATATGAAGTGTTATGAGGAACACACTGAGGTGGTTTGGCCATGTGGAGAGGATGGAGGGTGAAAGACTGACGAAGAGAGTGTATGTGAGTGAGGTGGAGGGGGGAAGAGGGAGGGGGAGGCCGAGGATGAGATGGAGGGATGGGGTGGAGAGGTATATGAGAGAGGGGGGTGTGAGTTAAGGAGCAGAGCAGTGAAATGGCGGGGGGCAAAACGACGTGGAGGCGATTTGTTTGTGGCCACCCCAAACGGGATTGAGGCGTCTAGCAATAGATAGATAGATAGATAGACTAACGCGATGATTTTTGGTGATAATACCTTGTCCAGAGACAAGATTATAGATATGTTAACTGAACATTTGATGTTCATAACTGAACGTAATATCCCTAATAATAATTAATCTTATAGTCGATTACATTTCACTCCACAACTATTTACTCACTACATACCTTATTTTGCAGGAAGATTTTGACCCGGGACTGTTCCAGGCTTTAGCGACCTTTTTCTTGACTGGTGACTGTGTCCTCAAAAGATCACTTTGCAAATCTACCGCATATTGTTCCGAGCTGAAATACCTCTCACAGACACGGCTGTGGGAAGAAACCTTGTTCGTTCGTTTCGTTTCGTTTCGTTTAGATTCCCTGCACCTATAGTGCAGGCCGGGCCATACATTAGCCCGGTCAGTGGGGTATGGGCTGTATGAAAAACAGTACCGGTAAGTGGGGATGACAGGGCCTGGGGATTGCCCAGCACACACGCCCTGTCTCCTGGCTGGCTTTGTGGTGTGTGTGCCTTGTTCGTCTGTGTACACAAATACATGCACTTCAGTCTGGTGACTTTATCACTCGGCATGCGAAAAATTCTCAGATATAATTATAATGATCATGAGATGTCTTTCCTGAACACCAGCATACATTCCACGTAGTGAAAAGTACTATAACCTCGCAAAAACGTATAAAATAAATTAGGCTGTGCGTCACAGTGGGCTGCTAAAAACACAGTCGTCCTGGCGAGTGCCGAGTGTTGCCCTGGTGTGCAATGACTATACAAGCGTTGACAAGTAAGTGAACGCCGAAGCCAATAGAAAAATGGGTGACCAAAATACGTTGGGAACTCTGTCACCGTCTCCCACGCCCTCTATTGTCGTTAGGAATGACCTTGTTTACGGGTAAATCAATAATACACACAAAGAGGATTATATTTCCTTCTTTCATTTTGGTGTTATGCAATAGCTTATCCCTCCTCCTTAGTATTTTTCACCCAGTTCATATACGGTCAATAACAGGAGTATGGACTTTTATTGTTCCTTTCATTCAGATATTTATTCATTGCCAGTTTAACCTCACATATATGTTTTTCTTCCATCCTGATTCATCCTTTATTTATTTGTTAATAACGGGGTGTTTGCATTGTTTTTATCATCATTATGTATTGTCCGCCTGTTTTATCTTTTATGTAGTTGGTCAGTAATAAAAGTAAATTTATTTTTTCTCGTCCTCATGCAATGGAATTGACAGTTTTCTCTCCTGTCTATTGTCTCATTTTTCCTTTCTTTAAGTATTTCTAAATTATATTATTTAATGTATCATGAATAATGAAACCAACAATATCAGGTGTACGTGTATATTAATGTACTGCAGTTAACAGCATATTAAGCACACAGACCTAATCAATTACCAGTAAATAAATAGGATTTCTGATAACCACCCACATACTAAATTAATTACAGTACAGACTGGTTTTCGTGTCTGATATGGCATTCTACTTGGGCACTGCAGGCATATAGGCCTACACTGTAGATTTCAAAAACATGCACCACAAAAGCACATAGTTACAGTAAGCACTGAGCAATAAGCATAGTACAAATATTGAAAGCACGAATCCCTACAGACTGGTAATGCCTATGCAGCAAAATAGAATGGTGTACACTATACATGAACACACACAAACGCCAACAAACCAGGCATGTCTAAGCATATATATATAAATGAGAACTAAAATCTCGCAGCCAGGGTAGGCCTACTCTAAGCTATGTCATTCCAGGTCTAATGGCCAATAACCACACGTTAAAGAACACAAAAGGACTTACTGATCTTTTTCTTTTGGGAATCGATGATACACATACTGTATGGTGGGTGTGTGAGCGTTTGGCTTTATTGCACAAAACACAGTACTGTGAATGCCAGATTATTGTTTCTTTTTTCAATATAATGTACTGTACGCATGAGAAAAGGCACTTCGTCTCACACCATTTATTGAAAAAAATACAACCATAGTTCCTTTATACTAATCCGTTCATTACTATATAATCTGAAACGTATATGTTTGTATCTGATGAGGTTTCACGTGGTATTGTTTTCAGGTATACAGAGGCTAAAATAGCGACAACCAAGGTATGGTCTTGGCGAAAAGTCTATTCAGCAAACGTGTACTTTGTTTACAGGCAGATGTTAAATTTTGTTCCCAACGCCACCTACATTCCTTACGCAGCACTATCATACTAAGAGGTTCCAGTTAGGACTAAAGGTCATTTATAGCTTTCCTATCATCTGTTCATAGTTACTGGTCACTGGTCAAGGCAACCAAACATAGATCACCTGAGCAAAACCTACCTTATTTTGGTCAGGAGATGAGCAGTGAGCACACTGAGATTTTTTTTTTTTTTGCCTATCGACCATTGAGGCCGGAGCCTCTGGTCATTAAGGCAAATATATATATATGTATATATATTGACACATATATACATATATATACAAACATATATATATATACATACATACATACATACACACATCCATGCAGATGAACATACACACTTTCATGCACACGTACATATATATATAATAATTTTTATTTTATTATTTTTTTGTAGTTTTATTTTTATTATTTTTATTTATTTTTTATATTTTTAACCTTATATTACTTATAAAAAAAAATACCTAATTTAAAGACCCTAAAACTAACCACCTAACAGACAAATCGCTAACCTATACTAAATCCTAAGAGACAAATAACTAGGCCTACACTAATATTCAAAAAGCCTCGACCAAGAGAACACCATCGACTGCAGATATGTAATGCTTTTCTACATTACATACCTGCACTCATCACCTGATGACTGTCAGTCGAGGCACGACCTAATATAGGGGACATCAATATATGAAAGGGAACCAGACGAGTCAGGAACATTTCCATATACGTCAGCTGTCGTCCCTAATTAGAATAACTTAAGCAAGATAATATAATGTATTTACATAATTTATACAAAAATTGAAGAACCTCGCCCAGCAGACTACCATCGACTGCAAGTGCCCAATACCTTCCTATATTGCACACTTGCACTCATCAGCTGGTGACTGTCAGGCAAGGAACTTGGCTTAATGTAGGGGACATCTATATTAGAAATAGATCGGTGGGAGGAGGAACTATTTAAAATATGTCAACTGTCAACCCTAATTAATATTACAATATATACATATTTACTTTTCATAAAAACCATAACCACACAGTAAAAAAGTCACATCACTCTGATCAGTCCGGTCTCTCTCAAGAAAGCCATCAATTTATCAGTCATAACAATGTCCCCATCACCCAGGATGGTGGAAAGGGTGAAGGGGACGTCTACTGCGCCGCAGTAATTTATAAGTGAAGCGCGTTCACGAATAAATCGCCGACAGCGCAGGATGATATGACTGATAGATAACACCGCATTACAGATGTCACAGTGCGGTGGGAAGCGTCTTTCCATATATGGTTTTATGTGGGTTACAATGGTGGCATTCAGCCGTAGCCGTGCCAACACTTTTTCTTCTAGGCGACTGGGACGGTTGGCAGTGTCCCAGTCGCCCAGGTACGGCTTACAAGTTGGAATATTTAGTCCGGTCCACTGACCTTGCCACAGAAGATTTATTGATTTCTTTCCGAGAGATAGACTCGACCGTAGATCACGAGGAACGTCCCAAGTCTCCCCGAGCTCTACAGCCGACTTTGCAAGTAAGTCAGCCTGCTCATTGCCATAGATACGACAATGACCAGGCACCCAGATCAGCGTGAATGACTTGTTGCATGAATGCAACTTATTAACGATGCGGCCCTGGATCTCGTGAGAGTCCGTAGTGCAAGATGCAATTGCCTGAAGGGCTGATTTTGAATCTGAAAATATGACAAATGAGTCGTGTCTAGAATTGAGAGCATAGTCTATGGCTTTGTCAATAGCAAAAAGTTCTGAAGTAAACACAGATGTATGAGTAGGCAACCGATACCTGAGGGCACATTCAGTCGACCACACACTTGCACCCACACATTCACTCGACTTGGAGCCGTCGGTGTACAATTGATGGGACCCCAAGTGACGAACAATGATGTTACGAAACAAGTGGTGGACCTCCGCCTCCGGCGCCTTGGCCTTTGGTGCTGGGAGCCATGTAACATCGACTGTAAAGCCGGGTGGCTCCCAAGGCGCTATATTTTTAAGCACCAACTTGTCACAGTCACTGGGGTCCACATCAAGCTCCTGAGTCAGTAAGTGGAGGCGAGTGGCAAGTGGCCGACGCACCCCCCGCAGAAGGTGGTGGTATTGACGCAGGGGGTACAGGCCACATTGCCGATATTACTTTTTCTTAATGTCCTTATGCCGTAGGACAACGCCAGGTGGTCACGGCGAATACGGAGGGGAGGCACATTCGCCTCCACTTCCATACGAGCTACACGGGTACACCGGACAGCTCCAAGACACATTCGCAAACATTTATTCTGTAACACATCCAATCCTTTCAGAGTGGCATCGGATGCCGAGCCATACACCTGTGCGCCATAGTCTAGCTTCGATCGAATAAGGGACTTATACACCATTAATAAAGATTTTCTGTCGGCACCCCAGGTAGTACCCGCTAGGTACTTGAGGACATTTAACGGTTTATCACAACGAGCAAGCAAAGTATTAACATGAAGTTTAAAATTCATTCTACGATCAAAATGTATTCCTAAAAATTTTACAGAATTTTGAAAAGGTACCGCCTGATTATCCAAAGTTAAACACAAATTAGGTACGTTACGATTAGTGAAAACTATAGCGGCACACTTACGGACGGAAAACTTAAATCCCCACTGCAAGGCCCATTGGTGGACGGAGTCAAGGGCTGCCTGAATCCGCCCAGCCGAAAATTGTGCATTATGGGAAGAGTGCCATATTGCACAATCGTCAGCGTAGAGTGAGTATTTAAGATTCCTCGGGATGGGAGCCGATGACAGAATATCATTGATCATAATACTAAATAAGGTAGGACTAAGCACACTTCCCTGCGGCACCCCGTTTTCCTGGATAAATATATCCGATGTTACGTTACGGGGCAATTTGACAGAGAAAGTTCTGTCCCTTAAGAAATTTGAAATAAAAACAGGCAAATTTCCTCTTAAACCATAAGCATAGAGCTTCATTAGTATACCGTGTCGCCATGTCATGTCATAGGCTTTATGGATGTCCAAGAACACCCCTATCATGAATTCTTTATTGGCAAATGCCTCTGCAATACAATGCTCCAAATTCATTAAATGATCTAGTGAACTTCTGTATTTACGGAAGCCACATTGTTGATCATTTAACAAATTCTTCGACTCTAAAACAAAAAGAAGCCTATTGTTAACCATACGTTCCATGACCTTACATAGACAAGAAGTCAACACAATAGGACGAAATGAAGTGGGATTCATAAGACGACCAGCCTCTTTGGGTATCGGTATGACGTGCGCAAAGTGCCATGAGTTTGGGAACGTTCGAGACGCCCAAATCTCATTGTACAATGCTAACATCTTAATCAGGTTGTCCTGATTAAGATGCTGGATCATACCGTACGTGATGGTGTCTGGTCCAGGGCTGGTGTCTTTACAGGATTTAAGGGCAAGGAGCAGTTCATCTAGCGTAAACTCTTGGTTGTACGGGGAGTTTACGTCTTCTGTGGCAAAGTCTAATATCTGTAGCTCAGCCGTGCGTTTATGATGTTGGAAACGCGGGTCATAATTGGCTGAGCTACTTACATGAGAAAAACTCCTGGCGAGGATGTTAGCAACGTCCACGGGCTCGTCATAGATGTTATTATTTATTTGCAAGGTGGTAATGGGGAAATATGGGCCTTTATTATTCAATATTCTTATAGTGGACCAGACTTTACGTAATGGTGTTGTACGAGTCACCGTGGACACAAAGGACCGCCAGGAGTCACGTTTGGCCCTTCTTATTATTCTCCTTGCCTCAGCCCGTGCCTGTTTGTATGCAATAAAATTTTTCTCAGTGGGCTGACTATCAAAAATCCTGTATCTCCTATTGCGTTTTCTTAATGCTTGTCGGCAATCCGGCGTCCACCAATGTGCTCTATGCTTCGCATGAACTGTAGAAGTCTTGGGAATAGCAGCCTCAGCTGCGTGTAATATGGAAGTAGTTATATTTTCGACCTTAACATCTATGGTCTCCCCAGATATATCTAAATTGGCGATCCTTGAGAAGGATCCCCAATCTGCTTTCTTATAGTTAAATTTTGGAGGTGGAGGGACCGAAATGATGTCGCGTGTATAAGAAAGACAGATGGGTAAATGATCACTTCCCAAGGAGTCGTCGTAAGGGTCCCATGAGAGATCTTGATGTATACCAGGGGAGGCCAAAGATAAGTCAATGGCCGAAAAGTTACCAGTACGATCATCTACACGAGTCGCTCTACCATCGTTCAGAAGACAGAGGTTGGACTGTAGTATTAGGTCGGCTACTTGCTCCCCACGACCATCGATCCTCAAGCTACCCCATTGATAGTGATGGGCGTTAAAATCGCCCAACACTAACTTATTCCCAGGGAGATGTTCAACTAGTGAATTTAAAGCATCACTATCAATGGGGCCATGTGGAGGACAGTACAGAGAGCAAATAGACAGATACGTGTTATTAAATTTTACTCTGCACGCGACAGCTTCCAGAGTAGAATTTAGAATCACTTCCGTTTGTGGGTGTGATTTATGTGTGTATATGGCTACTCCGTGACCTTCATATCTTCTATACGAGTGGTAGTGTTTGAACTGTGGAGGATCAGGGTGATCCTCCAGGCGCGTCTCCTGTAAACAAACAACGTCTGGCCTATGTATAGAAAGCAAGATTGCTATATTGTGTAACTTATTCCCAATACTTCTACAATTCCACTGTAGTATAGTGAATGCGGCGGTTTAAGATTTTCGTTGGGGGCCAGTGTGCTTCGTCTTTTTTTGTCGCCCGCCAGAAGGTGAGCGACTACCGGGGGACCTATCCCGGTGCTTGTTCGTGGAAACCTCCATATTATCGTCAATTAAGAGGTTCCCAGACTCCCCCGAGGGAGAGCTAACCTTCCTCTCCCTCGCTGGAGTGGGAACTGGAAGAACGTGAGGACGAGACTGTTTTGTGAGGGTGGTCAGATTAATCTTATCAGACTTGTCGGGCTTCGATTTTTGCCGCACCGACTGCGAAGGAGCAGCGGCAGCCTGAGAGTAAGAAGTGGTGACAGGGATGTCTGTAAGAGAGTTGGAACGTACAGGGGGTCTAGACTTAGAGGTAGGGCATGTGGCATGTGGAGCGAAGGTAAGGTCAGTCTGTGTCTCCACAGTGCACATCACGGGACGGGACACAACCGCCGATGCATAGGAGACATTAGGCTTGGGAGTTGCATGCAACTCCTTCACCTTCTTCCTAGCATCGTAAAAGGATATGCCCTCAGTCGCTTTCACTGTGCAGACCTCTTTCTCCTCCTTCCACTTGGGACAAACCCTCGAGGAAGTGGAGTGAGCATCCTTACAGTGAAAGCAGCACTCAGTCTCGGATGTACAGTTGTCAGCAGAGTGACCTACAGCCGCACACTTGCCACACACGATGTTGGAAGCCCGACAAGCCTTTTCATGATGTCCATAGAGCTGACATTTTGAACAACGAAGGGGATTCGGGATGTACGGTCTTACATTTACAATTTCATATCCTACTTTGACATTTGTAGGTAGCAAAACTTTGCCAAAAGTGAGGATAACTGTGGCTGTCTTCGTCCTTACACCTTCCTGATAACGAGTGATGAATTTGGCATCAATTACATCCTGCTGAGCAAGTTCCTGTATGATTTCTTCCTCACTCATCACCATGAGATCCCTGCAAGTGATAACACCCTTGCAGGAATTCATGGATGTTGGGATCTTGGCCTCGATATCATGACAGTGAAACTTACGCAGCTTTAGCAAGTCTTTCACCTGAGCAGAATTGAATGTCTTTACTAGGAGGTCTCCATTTCCAAGTTTTTTACTTGTTCCACCTCTCCCGCACAGTGGTCAATCACCTTCTTGACAATGAAGGGATTGAGTCTGGACAGGGGAGTAGAACCTAGCGCATGAAGAGTTACAAAGGTCGCGTTATTTACAGGGATGTCAAGCGGGGAACGAGTCTGGCGTCCGTCAGTCTGGGGCCGGTCAGTAACGGTCGGAGTGTCGTCAGGACTACCTCCCCCCCTGAAGGGGGAGGAGGCAGTAGGGGGGTCCATCATAGCTACCACTTCCCCCGTAAGGGGGAAGTGGGAAGAAAGAGAAAAACAACCAAGGGATAAATTGCCCGGGGAAAAAACACCTAGTCTGAGATTACCCTCTCAAACCACTCTCGGGAGGACGCGCCCGTGTATACCTCACACCCCAGAGCGATCAGTGGGGGGTACACTCCAGAGGTGAGTAAGCAAAGGCAATCTCAGGAAACAGATATAGACACTTACTATATCTACTAAGGCCAGGGAGGAAAATGAGATCTAGCTAACCTAACTTTATTGAAAAACGCCCTAGTGGCGAGGAAAACAAAAAGCTAAGGCCGGTGAGGCAACCCTGCAGCTAGACGAGAGCTCAGAAACACGTCCTCACTCTTCGCAACCATCCATCAAAGTCGCACACTGAGATTCTACATTCGGTGACTATATACACAATAACAGGAAAGCTCTAAAAGGACCTGTAATCTTAACTGGAACTTCATGTTATGATAGTGTTGCGTAACGAATGTAGGTGGCGCTGACGACGAGGATTGTCGTCTGCACGTAAACAAAGTACACGTTTGAGGAAAAGACGCTTCACCACGACCATACCTCGGCTGTCGCCATTTTACATTCTGTATACCTGAAAAAATTCGTATATAACTCGTAAAACCACATCGGATAAATGTATACGAGAAAATACGTACATTTCAATCAGATAATGAACGGATGAATGTATAGAAACTATGGTTGTATTTTTTTCAAAATAAATGGTCTGAGACGAAGTGGCTTTTTCTTATGTGCACCTGATATTGAACGAGGAAAACGTTGTCGGCCATTCACACTGTTGTGTTGCGTGTGGTAAAGCCACACACACACACACACACACACACACACACACACACACACACACACTGTATCATCGATTCCTAAAAGATAAAGATCGGTCTATCTATCTATCTATCTATAGCCCGACGCTCTAATCCCGCAAAGGGTGGCCGCAGACAAAACGCCTCCAAGTCGCTGTCACACACCATTTGACTACCCTCCCCCCAACTCACCCCCCCCTCCCTCATATACCTCTCAACTCCATCCCTCCACCTCATCCTCGGTCTACCCCTCCCTCTCCCTCCCTCCACCTCACCTACATACACCCTTTTAGTCTTTCATTCTCCATTCCCTCCACATGTCCAAACCACCTCAGTGTATTTCTCCTAATCTTCTCAATCACATCCACATCCACCCCACAACGTTCCTTCACTTTTGTATTCGTCCCTCCATGTCACTCCACATGCTCCTCTCAAGTAACTCATTTCCATTGCTCTCACTCTTGACTTGTTCCCCTCTTGCAGGGTCCACGCCTCGCTTCCATACGTCAGGGTAGGGATCACAATAGTATCATGCAGTGACTTCTTAACTTCCATACTCACCTCCCTATTTCTCATCACTGCTTTCAGTGAACCAACAACCTTCCTTCCCTGCTGTACCCTTTCACGCACTTCATCCTCCAGAGTTCCATCGGTAAGTACTCTTATTATGCAGCTCTAAACGTGTGGTTATTGACAGTTACACTCAGAATGACATAACTTTGAGTAGACCTTCCCTGTTTGAGAGAATAATATGCGGATTTTAGTTTTCATTTGTATATATACTTTGTCATGCATGGTTTGGTGGTTTTTGTGTGTGTTCATGTGTGACGTGCATCATTCTGTTTTGCTGCTTAGGCATTACCGATTTGTAGGGTTCTGCGCTGTCAACAGGTGTTTGTACTATGCTCTATGCTTACTGTAAATATGTGCTTATGTGGTGCATGTTTTTGAAACCTTCAGTTTATGCCTACATGCCTGCATTGCTTAGTTACAATACCCTATTAGACACGAATGCCAGTCTTTAGTATGCATAATTAACCCTGGACCACTGGGTCTGGATATTAGTTTGTATCTACTGGGGCTGGGTGATATGTTTCCAATTTTAGAATATTAATAAAAAATACTAAATATTTCTTTTTACTGAAAACAAAGACTTGGTGATGAAGTAGAAGCCTTAGCCTACAAAACTAATACTAAGAAGAAAAAGAAGAAAATGTAATGGTTCAGAGTGGCTCAAAGAAAAAAGGTAAAATCAGGAAAAAATTCTATATATGTTAACTAAAAATGTAATGGTGTAGACATGCGAGGAGCAGCTGGCCTGGCGACGCCCACAGCGCGCCCCTGGGTTCCTGGAGCAGCAGCTGGACTCCCCCTGGACCATTTGGGACCATCACCAAATGGGGTAGACAATCGAAAAAGGGAGGGTAGACAATCGAATGAATATTTGTGGAAAATAATTTATGGATTTATTGTTTACCGCCATAAATGTATGAATGGTGTGTTTCTTATCTACGACGCCTTGCTCTACCACGGAGCTCCAAACCAGGGGGGTGGCCGTGACAGAAAGGTCTCCGCACTTCTATCGATGCAGGAGGAGTGATGCCCCCAGTGTGTATTAGGCACTGCCTCTGGCTGGCAGACAGGAAGGGGTGGCTGAGCCTGTTATGTGTCCAAGGTTTATCAGGGCCAGAGCCAACTCAGACATGTGCTTGCGTCTGATGGGGTCTAGGTATTGATCCGAATCCGGTTTTCAATATAGAATCCACGAGTTGATGACTGCAACATCCATACACAATCCACTGGGGCTGGAAAATATTTTCCAAAATCCATAATATTAGCAACACCATTACACGGAGGGCAAGATGGATACCTTCCCCTACACCACCATCACAGATCATGAAGGTACTGGGAACATGACCCCTCTACTCCCCTCACAAAACTGAGCAGCTCAAATCAAAATTGGAGTTGGAGGCATTTATCCAGGCCCAGATTTCCAGGGTTAATATACAGTAGTATGCAGAAATCCCATCGATTAATACAGTAGTATGCAGAAATCCTATTTGATATTAGAAATCCTATCTATTTACTGATGATTGAATAGGGCTGTGTTAAATATGCTGCTAACTGCAATATTTTTTTCTGTATCTACCCTCCTCTCCTCCTATTTCTTCCATTTTCCTGTCACTTTTTATCACTCTTCTTTCCACTTCAGGTGGGTTCACAATGAATGACAAGTATAATGGTTTCCTGTCATCAAAGAAAGTATACAACGCTGGGCTGTAACCATATAACCAACCCATACGTGTTCCCTACGTGTCAACAAGTGGGTTAGCAGAGGGTTAGTGCCCCTAACCTTTAAAATTAACTCAAAAGCAAACGGTGACCCCTTACGGGCTTATGGAGTCTGGCAATAGACTGACAGGGATTATGTTGGTTTCATTATTCATGGTATATTAAGTAAAATAATTCAGAAAATTTCAAAGGAAAAAAATGTGAGAATAGATAGGAGAGAAAATATTTCTATTTCAAAGCGTGAGGATGAGAGAAACAATAAATTTACTTTTGTTACTGACCAACTACATGAAAGATAAATCAGACGGAGAATACTTAAGAAAGATAAAACAGTACATATACCCATGTTGTTAACATACAAATGATAAAGCAGAATAGGAGAAAAATATAAACATGAGGCTAAATTGCCTATACATTAATATCAGAACGAGGGGAACAATAAAACTCTATACGCCTGTTAATTATGGACACTAGCTCCAGAGCGTATCGGTGTGAAATATGTGCTAAATATTATGACACACGGAAGAAAAAATACTGGGAATAGCGGTGCTGTCCTCGCACATGCAGTCATCCCAGGCGATAGATGACTGTTACATCAGATACAACTTGTGTCCTTCATAATGTGTAGGGAATCTCCGTAAATGTTATAATATATAAAAGTATTAAAGGGCTGCCACTCCCACATGGTCGAATCATTGAGGATGGAATCGAACCCACAGAGCACCGAGATCCTAAAACAAGGGTACTGAGAGAAAAATACTAAGGAGAGATAAACATAGGGACTACATAACACCAGTATGAAAGAATCAATAAATATACTGTTAGTGTGTATTACAGATTTAGATTAGTTACCCAATAAGACACTATATCAGTTACCCATAAGCAATAAAATTATGCACAACACAACAGAGGGCGTGAGGGACGGCCACAAGGTTGCCAACACATATTATGGTCATCCATTTTTCTATTGGCTGTGGCAGTTACGTTCCTATCATCGTTTATAACGTCATTGCTATACACTATGGTGGCAGTTTTAGTAGTAGTACTAGTAGTAGAAGTAGTAGTAGTTACTGCCTGGGGACGATTTTATTCAAATTGCTGGATACTTCTCATTACAAAAATGGTAAATGGATATTGCTGCTATCCCCCAACAATGAGTCTCACTAGAATAGAACAAATGCTCGTGGGCCCCTCGCACTTGCTCCTGCGGAGGGCTCTCGCACTCCTATATTTTAAAGCTGTGTGCAAAAAATTCTACGGAGATCCTATGCCGGGCGCCGGGGGCGATGTATTTTGATCAAAATGTGATCACTTATTAAATACAGTAAAAGTTTTTTAATCGTGATGGGACCAAGTTTTTTTCACATCAATGAATTTTTTACAATTATAGTGCCAATTTTGGGGCGATTTGAATGTGTAGTTTCGGCTGCCCAAAACACACACACGGCTACTGCTATAGTATATTAGATAATATTGTCTGGTGGTTCTAAGAGTAAAGTAGGCCGCTCTGCTGAGGGATATCTTTTCCACTATGTACATTTTATCTCTTATTTTACTTAGAATAAAATTTACTTTTCAAACTGTAGGGGATATACACAGCCCTAAGAAACACTTTTGAATACGAGAGGCCTTCCCCGAAGTTAAATAAATGATATCGTCTGGTAAAAGCCTTAATATGAATGTTCGTTTAAGTCAGACCCTAGTTTTCTCTGGTCCTAGTCGCTCTCTCTCTCTCTCTCTCTCTCTCTCTGAGCTTAATTGTTCATGGAGAAAAAATGAGGGTGAGGGGGGTGGAGACATAAAGGTTTAATTAAGCCGATGAGAAAGATAGATGGAGATGGGGAAGGGGCGATAAAGGACAGGACAGGGTAGAGGAGAGATAAGGTGAGGATGGCTATGGGGAAAGGAGGGAAGAATACTGGGAGAAACTTACAACATGAAAGGGGGGTTGGGCAAGTAGGGGGTTTGCTGGGGGCGAGGGAAAAGGGAAAAACTGGGGGTAGGAAACAGAGAAGAGAAGAAATGTGAAGAGGAGGACCATGGGGTATGGAGAAAGGAGTAAAGGGAGTAGAAATGACGGAGGCGCGCAACTGAGATAAGGAGCGATAAGGAAAGGAGGAAGGAGGGTAGGTATGGGATAGGAGTGACGAAGAGGGATAGGAAGAAATACAGTAGATAGAAGAGAGAAAAAGAGCTTTAAGTATAGGCTATGTTGTTGTTGTTGTTGTTGTCGGGTAACCCCTGTCTTGTCTGGCTGGGGAGACCCATCTACCAGACAAGCAACCGCCCCTGCTGGGTAGTGGCGTGCAGTGAACCAATGTTTCCTTGCCTCAGACAACGCTTCGCCACGGCGGGTGGCGAGGCCCAGGGAAGGGTGTGGTTTTGTTTCCGAATAATCACCGAATTTGCTTCTCTCCATCAGTTGACATGGGCACCATTGTAGGCATCACATCACACCCATGATTTGGTTATATTGTTATCGCCCAGCGTTGTAAATGGTTTCCTGGGTTACAGGAAACCATTAGGCTTTTCATTCAGTGTTTTGCCACCTGAAGCAGAAAGAAGAATAAATAAAAGTAACAAGAAGGTCGGGAGAAATAGAAAGGGGGAAGGCAGACACAGAAAATAATGATAAAAATGAAGGTAGAGGCAGATAGCATAAGTGAGTGGATGATTGTCGCCACCACCTACCACCATGGGGATGGGTGAAAAAGAAGAAACAAGAAAGACAACGGCTGATGACCAATGGGGATAGAGAAAGGGAAGAGGAGATGAACGGCGATGGGATGATGGGATAGGGAAACGGGAGAAGGAAAGTCACTAATATTAGGGGGAGAGGCAAAACGGTAGTGGGGAGAGGAAATGTAGATGAAAGGAGGGGAGGAGGAGAGATTATAGGACTATGGTCATAATTATAACATTATAAGCGTAGGAAAAGGGTTGAGGAGTGATAGAGAGAGAAGGAGAGGAGTACTACAGAGGAAGCAGGAAAGGGGGATTAGAGAAGGGGACAGGGAGAGGTGGAGGGCAATTGGACAAGTGGGAAAGAAAAGAGGAGAGGTAAGGAGATGAGTACTATGAGGAAAGGATAAAGAAGAATCGATTATGGGAAGAGAAGAGAATGAGAGAGATGGGAAGAGGGGGAAGGAGAAAGGAGGAGAGGGGAAATAAGAAGAGGAGGACTACGGGGAAAGGTTAAAGGAGAAGGGGAGCGGAGAGAGGGGGGGGGGGAGACGAGGAAGAAAGATAGGGGACGGGGTGGGAAGAGACAAAGAAATAGTGTATTGTACTGAGGAAAGCAAACAACAGCATACCTCTTGGTCCTTTTGATGCTGTTTGTTACAGGATAAGTTACAATCAACATAAATGTTTTGTTACTAGCAAAGCACCTACCCACCCACCCACCAAACACTCCAGGCGAAGGAGGGTGGATATGTTGAAAAGACTGCCTTGCAGCATAGAAAAGCTGGCAGAGAAATATTATAGGAAAGGATGAATGTAAATCGTATCATTCACTATCGTCCCTTAAACTGAGAAGTGAGAGCAAGTCAGTACTGGGATAGAGGGAGGGGTGGGGGAAGTGGTAGAATAGTAATGCATGCAGGGAGTGGTTGGAGAGTTTGATGAGGAATAGCAGGTGGTAGAGGGAGGAGTCTTGGGTGTGGTATAGCTGGAGGCATGAGGTGGGGAGGAAGGATGGTATAAAAGGGAGGTGGCACAAAATAGAGGAAAAATGGAAGTAGAGGGGTTGGGGGAAGAGGGATTGTTCCAAGTTGGATGGGATAAAGTTTATTAAGAAGGAGAAGTGATTAGGGAGAAAGTGGGGGAATGAGTTGAAGCTGAATAGTGGGAGAAAAGGGAGAAATGGTGGTGAGTGAGGAGAAGGAGGCCATGAGGTGGATGGGGGACAGTGAATTAAGAGTGAAGATAGAAGGTGAAATGGGGGATTAAGGGCATCTGAGGATAGGGGAATAGAGGAGAGATTCTGAAGAAGGTGGAAGTATACGAAGACTGGGATAGATTAAGATGGGGGAGGGGCGGCACTGCTAGAGTTGGGGAAGCTGTAGAGTAGTCGGTAGTGTGGAGCAGGAGGGGGAAATTTGGGGTAGAGATAGTTCTGGCCAGGGTCCCACATTTTAGCATAATACAAGTTTGTCCTTCCACAGTTATTGCAGCCCTGGATCTTATTTATCACCTACCCCTTCCTCTTTCCCCTTCCCGTTCCCTTCCCCTCTTCTTCTTTACCTCTCTCCCTCCTACTACTGCTCTTCCTTACTCTTTCTTACTCCATCCTCTCTCTTTCACCCTTCCTCTCCACCTGTATCTTTCCTGCCTCTCTCTCTCTCTCTCTCTCTCTCTCTCTCTTTCTTTTCCTTCACACTTAAGGTACATGTGTTACAGATGATTGGATGTTTTCTTGTAAACTAGTCATTAAAAACTAGACATTATGTAAGTGTTAGTGTTTAAGATAATGTGTGAAGTATAGTCCTTCATAGGCATGTATAGCCATAAGAGAACCTACATGAGGGAATGCATGCTGAGTTAAGCGAAGCCAGTCAGTTATGCTGAGTAGGTCGCCTAAGTTTCAAAGAGAGATGGAGCGAACATGCTAACCGTCTCAGTTCAGTTTTAGACCTCAAGAGGGGTACATCTGTAATAATCTAGCCCACAGCAAAGTCCCCAAATACTCAGTGGACTTTTGGGATCAACCTAGACTCTAAAAATGGTAACATTTGAATCTGCATGCATCCCTTTTTCATTATTTTTTAAGCCTGTCTAGTTCTCTCAGGTTTCTTTTTCGTCCTTTCATCTGTTCTCCTTGTCCATTTCTTACACCATTTTCCAGCCTTCTCTTCTCCGTCCTTCTCCTCTTTCCTTTCCTTCTTCCTCTTCCCTCTTCTTTTCCATTTCCCTATTAAAGTCTATTTTTCCTTTCCTCCCTACTCTTCCCTCTCCTTCCTCCTCTTCTCTGCCCCCTTTCCCTTCCAGCTTCATCTCAGGGTATGCGAGGGCACTGAAGGTAAAATACCCACCTATGGTACGTGTTCTGAGGCGGGCAAGAGATGAGTGACGATGTATCCTAGGACTCCGTGGCTGCAGGGGCTGGGGTTATTATTTTTGTTGGTGATGAAGATGACAGTTATGGAGGGTAGCTATTATTACTTCTATGGTTTTGACATGGCTTGCATTTCCTAAAAGCTTTTTTGCACCTTCACATTGTTTAGATTTTGCTTTTGATACGCGATAGGTGATGATTATCTTTAATATATTTGTTTCATGGGATTCGGTTATTTTTGTCACCACATAGAACATCATCAAATGCCTTGCAGTAAAAAGGCACCGAAACAAAAGAGACAGTGATATGCACGAGTATTTTTGTATTTGTGATGTCGACTGAGGCGCTAGTGGAGCTTAGCCGTAAATGGTTGGTGTAAGGCTGCTTGGGATTTTTTGGCATTGCTTTCAACGGCGAAAGCAGTAACAGAAATCATGTAAGTGGGAATGGAATTGTTCGACAGTCCTCTCACAGGGCAGTAGCTAAAAATCCAGTAAGTGTTCTCCGTTCTCGGATTGCTGTTACTTATTAAGCATATTACATGCTTAATATTCCTTGGCACCGGCAAACCTGATGTCTGACTTGGGTCATATCTCTGATTAGGGCAAAAGTAATCTTGTTGTTTTTAATGCAACAAAAACTCATTTCTTACATCTACCAACCTGACAAAATCTTTCCCAGGAGAATCCTCTAAGTTTTTAATAATATCCAACTCAAACCTGCATCATCTTTAAAAATACTTGAGATTTCATTTGCTCAGGATTTATCTTGGAAAGATCATATCACCTTTCTTGTAAAATCTGCTTCCAGGAGATTAGGTATGTTAAGCCGACTCCGTGCCTTCTTTACCCCTGCATAGTTGTTGACTCTGTATACGGGTTTTATTCGCCCCTGTTTAGAGTACAACTCTCACGTGTGGGAAGGCTTCCCAACAACGTGGAGTCAGAGGCTTTTCGTCTCACTGACTTTACTCCTCTTACTGGCTCCCTTCAACCTCTATATTTTCGCCGCACTGTTGCATCTTTATCTCGTTTCTATCGCTACTTCAATGGTCACTGCTTTTCTGAACTGTCTGCTGGAATCCCTCCAACACTACTGCGGGGGCGTAGCACCCGTTTAGCAATAAACTCTCATCTTTTGTCTGTCCAGCTCTCTAACGCAAGAGTTAACCGTTACTCCCAGTCCTTCATGTATGCAACGGGCCAACTCTGGGACTGTCTCCCTCTGTCAGTATTTTCAACTGCCTATGATATCCGGTCTTTCAAACGAAGTGTGCCCAGGCATCTCGAAGTGAAGGGATCTTGGTTCTGGGACTGTTATTTTTTTTTCTTGGATGGAAAAATTTGCAGGCTCCTGGCCTTTGGTTCCTTCTTTCTTGCATAAAAAAAAACCTATTTATATCTTTTAATATCAATATAATTTGCATCGATTATACTGTAGTATCAGACTATATTCAAGTGTAACGTGTAAAACAGATCGCTGAGGAGAAAGAGTTGTGAAATCTACAAATCTAGTTTAAATACCACCCACAAAGACAAGATTTCAAATGGGAGCAGTAGAAATGGGACAACCCATTTAAACCGAGGATATTGTTTATATTTTATTCATACCATCTCCAGATGATTTTATTCTTCTTTTGTGAGAGTTTTGGAGATGGTGGGGTTATCATGTACGGAACATTCACTAACCCCTTTAATATGAGAGGTCTTCCTAACCTGAACAAAATAGTCTAAGAGCAACTATAATAAAATTTAAACAAATCGCCGTCGTACCGAAGTAGTTAAGGAGCATTTCAGGATTACGAAAAGTGGCTAGAATATAGAGTAAATTTAATGACCGGCGAACAGGTGCTTGTGGTAAAGAGTTTAATTAGAGGGAGAATGGGATTCTTCATCGCCCTTCCCCCTCATTCCCTCTCATCCTTCCCCTCACCCTAAACCAGCTCCTTCCACTCAGTTCCCATTCCGCTTTCTTCCGAGCCTCATCCCCTCACATTTCTCTTTTCCTTTTCCTACTATCTCACTTTTTACTTTCACTGTTTCTCCCTCTTCCATCACCTTCTCAGCCGTTCACGAGATCATGTTCAATCAGACTCATGTGCATGAAAAGTGAAACTGAGAGGAGCGTGGGAAAAGAAAACTGGGAATGGGTAACCTACTTAGTTTAGGTGCGTAAGTGTAAATGCTGATAAACAAGGCACTGGCACACGAAGATAAGTGCTGTATAATTTGGGAGGAGTCATGGACCTATTTTCTAGTTGGTCTGGGAGGATTACTAACATCTCTTTCTAACCGATTAATCTTGAATTTGCATTTCTTTTTTAAGATATTAATGTCAACGTAGCTTACATAAATATCCTAGACTATAATACTAAAACGCAATATGCAAATAAAAATAGATAAGGAAGAGGTGCTGGGGAGCCTCCTTAGCAGACGAGAATACAACGCGTGGTTCCTATACTGCAAACAAAAGGATCCTTAAAACATTTAATTGACAGTGGACATAACGAGCCGCAACCGACCAAAGCTACTGACTGAAGGGGGATGTTCAGGCAAGCAGGACATCCTCCCGGGTGTCAAGTCCACATTCCAACTCGTGATATCTATCCTTGCTGTTTCCATTTTGTTTTTCCCTCGTGTACAGTCCTTTCGTTTTAGCACTCCACTTTCTACTCACCCATTCATCCATCTCCAGTTACGACAATACAAAGTACATGCAGTAACCACCTATCAAATGTCCTGCAATGTAAAATGTCACGTACAGTTGAGTTTAAAAGCCCACGGTACATCAAAAGGTGCATTGTATAAGATATGACAACAGTTATGAGTTTCCGTAAGCTATAGTACGTCTAGCTGATGTGTTTGAAATAAAGTTTTACTGGTAGCCACACTTTGGTGTTACATAACAATTCCTTCACTATCCACAAAGGCTGATAGTGTAATCCCTTGTACAAAGAAATTCTACACTCATCTGTAGAGTTTCAACCCAGTCTTTCCAGTCAGCCACGACAGAGGGGATATATGGGATTGAGGTGGATTCTACCATTAAACCTTCTTTTGTATTGTCAAAATAAATCCGATGATCCCATCCCATCAGTCTCTATCCTTGCGACAAATCGATAGGTTTCCCATAGTCTATTTTTTCCTAACTAAGCCTGTGCAGTGCGGACGCTTCATCTATATCCCTGTCCTTTTAGACCCCCGACCCCCCTACAGGATTACTTCTTCCTCTCACCTCTTCGCTTTACCTCTTCCCTAACCCTTTTCTTCTCTTTTCTATCCTATTCCAATTCCCTCTTTTCTTTCCACATACCCCTTTTCCTTTCCCTCTTTCATCCTCCTTCCCTCTTCTCTATCCCTCTTCCTGCTTTCTTTTCCCTCTCCTTTGTTCCCTCCCTCTCTTCCTGCTCCCCTTTCCTTCTCCCTTCTTTCCTTTTCCATGTTGTTCTCTCTCCCTTTTTTCCTTTCCTTCTTGTTTTTTCGTTCCATCTCTTAGTTTTCTGTTCACCTCCCCGCTTTCCTTCGTCTCGCCCTTCTTGCTTTCCTCTCTTCGCGCTTTCATTTCCTGTTTCCGTTTTTTCCCTCCCCTCTCCCTATCACTCCCTCCACCCCCTTATCAAGTTATGTATCCCGCCACCCCACGCACTTCATTTTCTCGTCCCCTTGGCTCCTCTGTTTCCTCTACACTACTTTTATCCTTTTCACACACACACACACACACACACACACACACACACACACAATCTCTCTCTCTCTCTCTCTCTCTCTCTCTCTCTCTCTCTCTCTCTTTGTATATATATATATATATATATATATATATATATATATATATATATATATATATATATATATATATATATATATATATATATATATATATGTATATATATATATGTACAGAGAGAGAGAGAGAGTGAGTGAGAGAGAGAAATACACGCTGATTAAATCTGAAATTAATAATTATGCTACATCGAAAACCATTTGCATAATTCTCCCCAAGAGGTCATTGCCAAAACGCCCGTGTACGAAGACGAAATAGTGTAATTCTCCAGACGACAATGGCTTAAATTAACTCATTGCCTTGCTAATTTTCGCTGCAAATTTTCTTAACTGTCTCCATAAACCCCTTTCTCTTCTCTTCCTCCTACCCTCTGGCTTTTCCCCTCCCCCTACCGGGCCCTCCTTCCTCCCTCCCTCTCGCCATCTGTCCGGTTTGTGTTGTCTATCCAATTTTCCTCTTTTCTCCTACTACTTCCCTTATTTCCTCCCTCCTTCTCACTCTCTTTTTCTCTTTATGTTCTCTCCTACGGCTTCTCTTCTGTACTGGCAAGGACAACAGTTCGCTCAGTATTATATTTCTGTACTCGTTGCTTTCCCTTAGTAATTAATATTAGAGAACCGTGAGAGTTTTAATTATGTATCTGTGCTCTTAGATTATGCTTTCCGTTATATTGCATAAGGGAGGATAATTTGACAGGCCTTAAAATAAGAAGTAGACCCACTGGAGTGACTGACGAAATGTTGTCCCTGACTACCTTCTTCCTTTTCCTTCTCCCATTTTCTTTTTCCCCCTTCTTCCTGCATCTTTCTGCCCATCTCTATATCATAGATAGAGTACGTTGAAAATATCGCATCGCTCCTCCCCATTATTTCCAACAGACCCATTGTACTTTTTAATTTTTCCTGCCGGCTAGTAGCCCTGTGCCTCAGGGACAACTTTATTTTTCGTGTCCTTCCCCTACACGTGTAACAGCCCTTATTTATAAATCCTAAGTTCAAAGCTATGTGTAAAAGTAATTGTTCAAAATGTGTATAAGCTTTTTAAACAGATAATTAGCCGATCATTTCTAGAAATTTCAACGTATTTCATATGTAAGATATATATATATATATATATATATATATATATATATATATATATATATATATATATATATACAGTATAGTTAGTCAACCCACCCGTGTACCAGACAACCCCGATTAAAAACCCCATCTATTGGACTTGTTTCTAACAACCAATTCAGATAATTATAATGTCGAAGTGAAGTCCCCCCTCGGATCCTCGGATCATTGTCTGATTCAAGCCACCAGTTTCACACCTACCACACCCTCCTGCTCTGAACCTGTCGTGGTGACTAAATGGCACTACAACAGGGCACACTGGGAGGGACTTCAAAATTTTCTCATGGATGTTCCTTGGACCTCCTTTTTTTCCCATGATGCAAATTCCACGTTGGACCACATACAGGATTTCATTAAAGTCGGCATGGAAACATTCATTCCCCATCCTAGTTACAGAAAAAGATGTAATTCTTCTAAATAGTTTGACCACAATTGTGCTAGAGTAACAGAACATAAAACAATAGCTTATAACACTTAAACAAGGACCAACACCAAAGAAGCTTTTAATTATTATAAAAATATCAGAAACCATGCCAAAACTATTATCAATCTTTCTAAATCAAACTTTCTACATAGACAAGCTAACAAACTATTAGACAATCCAAATGATAACAAAATATTCTGGTCAACCCTTAATTAATTTAAAACTAACTTCACTACCACCTCTTCCATTCCACCGTTACAGTCCCCCAGTGAATATCTAGTAAGTGACCCAGGCGGAAAAGCCAACCTTCTTGTTGACATTTTTTCAACAAACTCAACCCTAAATTCAGACAATCATAATATTCCTGTACTTGATTTTGATTCCCATCAAATACCTCCTTTCATGATTCACACCAGACACGTACAAGCCGTATTACAGAATCTATCAGCAGACAAAGCCACTGGTCCAGATGAAATTCCTTCAATAGTACTTAAAAATTGCTCCTCAGTGTTGGCTCCTGTATTAGCAAAATTCTTCCGCTTATGCATCCGTACCTCAATTTTTCCAGCCCCTTGGAAAGAAGCAAATATCCATCCTGTTCCTAAAAAGGGAGCAACTTCTGATCCATCAAACTATAGACCAATTCCAATAACTTCCGTTCTCGGTAACGTGTTTGAGACACTAATTAACAAACACATAGTCAAGCATCTAGAAATCAATAAATTGATCAATGATCGGCAGTATGGATTTAGACAGGAACGTTCTACTGTAGATATTCTTTGCCTTCTTACCCATCAGATTAACAAAACAATAGACCAACATGGTGAAACACACACAGTAGGACTTGATATATCAAAAGAATTTGACAGAGTATGGCACCAGGCCTTATTGTCTAAGATGTCACACTATGGCCTTGCGTCACTGGTTCCTCTAATTTCTTCTTACCTTCATAGTAGAAAAATACGGGTCATGGTAGATGGAATTTATTCTGTTTCATTCCATAAATGCTGGCGTACCTCAGGGATCAGTTTTGGCGCCAACCCTTTTTCTCATCCATATAAATGACCTCCTATCTGTCACGCACAACCCAATACACTCTTATGCTGATGACTCGACCCTTCATAGTTCTTTCACATTTAGTACCTCCTTTACTATCTATCTATCTATCTATCTATTGCCAGACGCCTCAATCCCGTTTGGGGTGGCCACAAACAAATCGCCTCCAAGTCGCCCTGTCCCCCGCCATTTCACTGCCCTGCTCCCAACTCACCCCCCTCTTTCATATACCTCTCCACCCCATCCCTCCATCTCATCCTCGGCCTCCCCCTCCCTCTTTCCCCCTCCACCTCACTCACATACACTCTCTTCGTCAGTCTTTCACCCTCCATCCTCTCCACATGGCCAAACCACCTCAGTGTGTTCCTCATAACGCTTCCTATCACATCCACATCCACACCACAACGCTCCTTTAAATCCTCATTCGTCAGCCTGTCTCTCCACGTGACTCCACAGGCTCCTCTTAAATAACTCATTTCCACTGCTCTCACTCTTGACTTGTGTCCTTCCAATAATGTCCAAGCTTCACTTCCGTACGTTAGAGTTGGTATCACAATACTGTCATGCAGTAACTTTTTCACTTCCATGCTCACTTCCCTGTTTCTTATCACTGCTTTCAAGGAACCAGCAACCTTTCTTCCCTGCTGTACCCTTTCAAGCACTTCACCCTCCAAACCTCCATCCTTACTCATCACACTACCCAAATACCTAAACGTACTCACATTTTCCAATTCCTCACCATCTAAACTCGCTGTACATTCATTAACTTCACCTCTTTCAAAGACCATCACTTTACTCTTCCCTACATTCACCTTTAGGTTCCGTTTCTTACACACTCTCTCAAACTCATCCACCAAGCCTTGCAGCTCCCCTTCGTCTTCACTCAACAACACAGTATCATCTGCAAACAACAGTACAGGGAGTTTCCAAACACTATCCTCTCTCACCAGGGCCACTCCAACATCTACTACCCTACATTGTACCTCTTTTATTACTCCATCCATGTACAGATTGAACAACCATGGAGACATGACACATCCCTGTTTCAAACCAACTTTCAAAGAGAAAAATTCACTTAGTTCACCATCCACACGCACTGCAGCCTTCGCCCCATCGTACATACTCTTCACAGCATTCAACAACTTCCCATCTACTCCATATATTCTTAACACTTTCCACAATCCTTGTCTATCCACCCTGTCATATGCTTTCTCCAAATCCATGAAAGCCGCATACAACTTCTTTCCCTTCTCTAGAAACTTTTCCACTAAAGATCTAAGAATGAATATCTGATCTACACAACCTCTTCCCTTCCTAAAGCCTCCCTGTTCTTCTCCAACTAATTTCTCTGTTCTTTCTCTAACTCTGTCTATAAGTATCCTACCATACACTTTTCCTATTATACTAAGAAGACAAATGCCCCTATGATTACCATTTGCATTTGATATTATAAATTGATATTATAAATTCCCAAATAAACATAGCAATTTCTCTGAACCAGGACCTTTCTAAAATTAATCAATGGGGACAAAAAAATCTGGTCTCATTTAATGCTCAGAAAACTAAATACATTAATTTCTCCAATAGAAAGAATCCCTCAGACTCTCACATAATTTTAAATGATGTCAGTATTCCCATATCCACTACAATTGATATCCTAGGTGTTACTCTAAACCCCAACCTAAGCTGGACAGCTTATGTTAAATCCCTTGCTAAAAATGCTTCTAAAAAACTGGGACTTATGTACAGAGTTCGTGAGTTCTTCACTGACGAGCAGATGGCCACAATATACAAAAGTCATGTGCGTTCTCAGATCGAATACCGTTCACCACTGTGGAGTGGATGTGGAGCGGTTGCATTGAGGCAGTTGGACAAAATTCAAAATAAAGCCATTAGATTAATCAATAATCCTGCCATAACGCAGGACCTTCCTCCGTTATCAGTACGTAGAGATGTTGCTTCTTTAGCACTATTTTATCGATATTTTTACCATAAGTGCTCTAACGAACTGGCTTCAATTGTGCCTCCCCTTCACATTTTCTCCCGAAATACTCGGGCAGCTGGGAGAGCCCATGAACTCACACTCTCCCCCACAATGCAGAACCTCTGCTTATCAAAATTCATTTATCCCCAGAACTACTACTCTCTGGAATTCACTTCCTGGGAGTTGCTTCCCACATACATTTAATCCTCTAAATTTTAAATCCAATTGTTATAAGTATTTTATGAATGGAGGATGCCTTTAGGCACATGGACTTATTTTTTTTTCCTTTGTTTTTCCCTCCTCCATTCATTATCCAAATATATATATATATATATATATATAACTATATATATATATATATATATATATATATATATATATATATATATATATATATATATATAAACTATTAGGAGTTAGAGGAAACAAAGCACTAGATTTCTCCCGACTATTTTCTTTTATACGTCCGACTCTGAGAATAGGCTTAACAGCTTGTTCCCACAGCCCAGTAGTCCACCAACATGTACCATGTCATCTCCAAGGACGCCTACTCTTCCTTTTTCCACAGCCAGGCATGGTGGAGGAAAAACTAACCCACCGCAGATTGCTGAAGTACTTGGAAAGGGGGAAGGGGGGAACAGTTTAGAACATTGGTTCCCAAACTTTTTCAGCTTGTTACCCAATTTAACATGCCACACTAAGCATGTTACCCCTTTCACAAATTGTTGTCAACAATGATATATATGGCTAAATTAAAACACTAGTGTTATTTTCTTTTGTTTATTGTAATTTAACATTGTGCATCTCTAATGACTATTGCCAAAGATGTCAAGAATATCAGTGGGATGGATGGAGTTGCAGGCTTGAAGCTAGTTGAGGAATTCTTGGCTTTGTGGTTGAAAGTGCCAGCCTGGCATCGTTTGCAACATTCAGGCGAGTCCTCTTTTTTGTTTTCATCCCCAGCACAGTTGAGAACCCCTTCTCACAAAGATACGTTGTTGAGAATGATACCAACAACTTCAAGGCTCTCTTGGACAGAGTTGGTGAGTCAGCTAGTCGTGAAATCCAAAAGGAATCTGCACTTTGGTTTTGGAATTCGATTTTCAAGGCTTCATTGGCTCGCATTGTGATCCACTCCTCCTTTGCAGGAAAATCATTATCATGAATGGCTTCATCAGGTACAGAGAAGGGATGAATGATCCACTGAAGACTGACTGTTTCTTGGTCACTCTCTGGAAAGTAGTGATGCATGCTTGTTTCAAGCCCCTTCAAATGGTCGCTCATCTCTTCGTTGATGGTCTGCAGAAGTGATCCAATATCATGACTATTCTCCTCAACAAACTGGTCTAGGATGGGGAACTGGGCTATCACTCCTTTCTCCAAGCGCCGAATCCAGAGTCTCAGTTTCCCCAGAAATGCAGTCACAGTTTGATGGGCATCAATGACAGTCGTGTTTCGGCCCTGTAGTTGCAGATTACCACTGTTCAGCTCTGCAAATATGTCAGCCAAGTAACAAAGTCGAGCAAGCCACACCTTATCAGTGAACTTGGTAGCAAAAGGAGATCCTTTTTGTTCCAGGAATTCCTGAATAGCCTTTTGGAGCTCAATGACTCGACGTAAAACCTTGCCTCGTGACAACCAGCGAACATCGGTGTGGTACAGCAGAACTTGATACTGCTCTCCCATTTCCTTGCACAGCTCCTTGAATATGCGCGAATTCACATCCCTGGACTTGATGAAGTTGACGATTTTCAACACATCTTCAAACACTAACTTCAGATTACCAGACAGGCTTTTCGATCCAAGAGAGTACCGATGAATGATGCAATGATCTACAGAAATTTCTGGATTCACAGCTTGTATGAGGCCCCGTAATCCACGATGACCACCCATCATCGACGGTGCTCCATCGACGGAGACCTGGATTAAGAAGAAAAATTATTATAGAATTATAGATTGTTTCATTTAGTCATTCTTACATATCTTTTGCATTATAATTATATGGTTTTAATTAATTTTATTTATTTTGGTACTTTAGTACTTCAGTGTGACAGGCACTATATTATTTGTGAATCATGTACAAAATATTAGCTACACTACAGCTACTTATACCATACATAAAACTGTATATGACTAAATGCCATGTAATTCATTGTATTTATACTAATTAAGACTTCATATAAAAAATCTTTCCCTACCTGTTGAACGCTGTTCCAATCCAATCCATTCTTGGTAAAGAAACTCTTGATGATATTGAAGACATCTTCTCCCTTCGTGGTTGTCAGCAGATCCTCGCATAATAGGAACTCTTCTTTGATCTTGTCCTGGTGCACGTAACGGACGAACCCAAGGAGAACAGCACAACTAGCTACGTCACACGATTCATCAAATTGCAAGGAGAATTTGCTATATGAGCTTTGCTTGATCTCTGCTATAACTTGGGACAGGATATCTGATGCCATGTCATCGACTCGTCGGCGGATTGTGTTGTTTGATAGAGATATGGCACTCAGTTTCTTCGCTTGAACCTCCCCACATACCTTGCTTACCATCTCGTACGCACAAGGCATAATCAGATTCTCTGCAATGGTGTGGCATTTCTGTTGTTCTGCAACTTTATATGCAACAAAGTAGGATGCTTCGACCGCAGCTTGAAGCTTTTGGGCTTGAATTCCAGATGAACCAAACTGGATGTTCTTCAGTGCTACAGCCCGGCGCTGAAAATAAGCCTGATCCTCATTCTGAAGATTTGGATGGCACTTCTGGAGGTAAGCTGAGAGTTTTGATGGCTTGAGGCTTTCATTTGTCAACACTTTGTGACATATCACACATTGTGGCCGATCCTCTCCACCACAAGGTAAATTCACAAAGCCATGGCGAAGAAAGGCGTCAGAGTAGGTGCGCTTTTTGGACATTTTATTGTTTGATCTGCAAAAAAGGAAGAAAACTGCATAAAAAAGTGTGAACATTGAGAATTAATTATTTATCATTTCATGGCATTCTAGATAGTATCAGAAGAGTTTATTCAGCATAGGAATGATGTAACAGTGGGTAATGGTAGCTATACTGCACAGGGCAAAACATATAGGCTACATACCAGCTTACGTCTACCCCAGCTGATGCTCACAGAGAATCTGACTGTGAAATAGAGGCAGCGGTGCCAGATTCTCAAACCCAAATTATCGCATTTTTACCATAATTTGAAATGATCTTATTATTGACGAACCTGTCACGTAGTTACGAAAATTATTGCATTATCGCATGCATGCTATCGCCTGAAGCACGAGAGGCCAAATTATTGTATTTGCGATAATTACTGCACGTCTGTCAACGCTGAATAGAGGCAGCCTCAGGGAGTGAGTGACGCGTACTGCACACGTAGATGAGTCATCAGGGTTACTGAGTGACTTGTGCCCTGAAGCATACCTGTCAAAATACTTTTGAGTTTCCACACTTTTAGATACATATTTCTTCTTTCCTAGTACTGTATATTAGTGTTTGATGTTTATTGTAATTCGGTTTAACTTTATTAATTAATTATAATTGGTTTACTTTACAACTTTACATACTAAGACTAAGGTAACATTAATCCTAATGCCTGATTTTCAGGATTCTTAACGTTTTTTCTGTCACCTCTCCATTACCCCCGGAAAACCGTTAAATTACCCACAGGGGGTAATTTACCCCCAGTTTAGGAACCACTGGTCTAGAAGGTCCAGAAAAATGAGACAAAGGAGCTTAGTAGAGCCAATATCGTGTAGCTCACTTAAGGCATCTACGAGTACACCAGACAAGAATGTTATGATCCTAGCTATGTAGCATTCCCTCATCCCCACAACACACACACACACACACACACAGACACAGACACACACACACACACACACACACACACACACACACACACACACACACACACACACACACACATGAAATAACAACACACAAGCGTGATGGTAAAACACATGTTGCAATCACCGTGGGAAAACGGAGAAAAGCAGAAAGAACAAACTAACGATTCCTCACTAACAAAGGAATGTCAGAGTGTCCTAGAGTGATTTTAAACTCAGGACTTCACACCTTCATTAGGGTGCAAGCAATAAAAAGCCCCATCTGGAGAAGCCACACTATAAGATCTATTTCACTGCCTTTTATTCTGGTATAGCCCAACATGCTTGATCTTGAAGCTCCGGCAGCTTTTCCCCAGACGATAATTCAGAGGGGGTAGGGAAACACTGGTGCTGAGAGTTTGCTCGATATGCTTACATTAGGCAGGAGGAGGTGGAATCCTTTTATATCTATCTATCTATATCTATATCTATATCTATCTATCTATATCTATATCTATATCTATATCTATATCTATCTATCTATCTATATACAGTATATTTATTTATTTACTGTTCATATTTTCTTCCTCGGAGAATTCCGCTTTCATTCATGGGGACCCTTTTTTGTTCCTCGGAGATCCTGCCTTATTTTAGGTCATCAATCGAGAAACCTGGATTTTTCCACCTTTTAATTCCTTGGAAATACTCACCTTGATTCAACCACCTCATTATAGATTAACCTCTCTCCTCCTCGTAGCATTTCTCTCAATATTACAGCTCGTCCAAACTATTGGTGAGTTCTCCAACTAATCATGAACCAAACGAAGCCCATTTCTTCTCTGTAATTTTCCTCCTATTCCTATTGCCTTTAAATATTCACCTTGTACCTCTAGTGCTTCGGAGTGTCAAGACGCTGACTCACGATCGTGCTATCAACGCCCTGTCGTAGGTTTTTGTTGTTGTCATTTTACTACCGGAAGGATGATGTAGAAGAAAGAAAAATTTCTCTCTTTTTTTTTTTTTTTTGTGGGGCAAAGAAAGAATATAAAATATCATCATGCCTCTTATTCTTCCTGTTAAAACATATCTTGCTGGCGATCAATTCCCTGTCATAAGTAAGGTTTGTTTTTTTTGGAAGGACGAAGAAAGAACTGTGCATAACCCGTAACTCTTGTTCTTCGTCAAGCACCTTACATGCGCGAGGAAAAATTATCTTACGGTATTACGTGAAAATCTCTGAAGGTCTCACGCACTACCTCCTTCTCCTCCTGAATATCAGATAACTCCATCAACCCAAATACGTCATTTCCTTTTCATTCTCATCTCCTGGTGACTTAAGCCTGTTTGGATGAGAAGAGACCTTCCGAGCTGAAGGAGTTTATATGTATATTACACTTACTCCATCACTACTAAGATACTCCTCCACGCTGAATGAAATCGTCTAATGGCTGCAAGATCAAGCTACAAACAACGTCCTCTGGTTTGAGGAACTGACTTCCGCCCAAGAACATCAGTTCCACTATATTTTTGTAACTTCCTAACAGTTTGATCCAGTTTAGGATAGATTTTTCGAACTAGAAGAATTATAGACGCCCTTCATTGGCCAATTTCACTACTGGGGTCCTTTCTAACATGTATAAATTCGTCTGGTAGTGACCTGAGTAAAATGAAAAACACTTAACAGCGATGCATATTTGCTATATGACTGAACCTCATTCACGCAGACAGAGAGTTGTACTTAGACTAAATAAGCTTTCACAAGTCAGGTAAGTAGACGAATCTAGAACCGGTACAATGAGTACCTGTTGGGGAGAAAATGATATGTAAGAAAAGGAGCTAATAAAAAGGCTGACCTAGACACGAGAAGAGCTGATAAGGCGTGAAAAGGGAGAAAACGATTAACCGTAAATAGTTTGGAATTTGCGTATACTGTACAGTGATGTGTGCCGGGCTGGTAACAAGGATAGGTGATGGGGAAAATCTTATCGACTGAACAGAGAGATTAAAAAATACACTGAGAAAAGAGTTGTTTTGTTAGACCGACGCATAATGAGGGAAAACGGATACTGTAATAACAAGTGATATGGAACTATTGTACAGATTTCTGACAATGAAAGCAGAATGGGAAGACAAGGCGGAAATAAAGCATACATAATATAAAACGAGTGCAAATCTCTGATACCAGGTGCGGAGCTGGTAAAAAAAAAGAAAAAAAAAAGTCGACGTTAGGAAGAGGATGATGTTTGGACAGGGAATGACCAGTACAGAAGAAAATGAAAGGGTTAATGAAAAAAGGCGTAAAATCATAGAAACTACATGGATTATGGAACTTGTGTATAAAATTTAGAATATGAAAACAGAGCTAGGGGAATAAAAGTATTAAGGAGAAAATGATGGACTGAAAATGCAGGTGAAAAAAATAGACTAATTAATGAGGAGCTACTGAGACAAGACGTAAAATGAATGAAGAGAATCTAAAAAAAAAAAATGTATATATAAGAGAATGGTTGGTGAGATAGTGCGGAAAATGAAAAAAAAAATGTAAATGCAAAGAATATGGAACTATTGCACACGCCTCAAGAACGTGAATATAAGAAAATTGATGATATGGAGCGAGGAATGAAGAGCAAGAGAAGGCGGAAACGAGGGTGAGATGTTCCCAGAATCTTATATTTTATGTATGAGTTTATGCTGATTTAGATGAGGCCAGGTAAATGGGACCGTTTCTTATGCATAACTGAACACCTGTGCTTGTGATCCCATGCACGCACAGACTAAGACGGTAACCAGTAATATGTACTGCCAGGGACGAAAGTTCGAATAACATTTCAGTTCTTTTACTTCTCACCTTCCTTTTGTGCAGGCGACTTGGTATGCTTCTCTACCTATAAATGAATCTCTCTCTTGTGATGAGTCAAGGAGGAAATTAATGAATAATCCCCAAGAATTAATTACATGCATTGGAACAGTTGGTGATTTCTTGTCTCATGACTGTACACACGCAAGTCACCATTAAATATCAGACTGTATCTGTATTTCTGCAGTGTCGTATGTTATGAAACATTATGATGAGTTATGACACTGGCATCGAGTGTATATCGTTTACTTTCAGTGCAGTTACGTACATGGGACTGAGGGCTGATCAGAAACATTCATGGTTACAGGTAGTAAAAGGTTGTATATCTTTTTCTTCCGGAGGGTGCACAAATTACTGCTTTACCAAAAACTGGGACTAGAATGAACACACACATCAACACCTTCAAGCTCGTACTACTCACTCTTAGCTGAATAAAATCGCCTGCCTTCATGTGGAATGGCATACTAGAAAGGTCCCGATCAGGAGATGCTTAATATCACCAGCATGAAGACTCTTATGTTCGTAGCTGAATATAATCATCCAGCGTTAACAGAAGAATATTAAGGCTACCCAGGCTCTGGCGGTGTTATCACGCAAATATTCACTTTGCATTATAAATGTAAATGTAAGATTACATATCAAAATGACCTGCTGTGTACAGTCAGCCAAAAACAGTCGATGTCCACCAATGGAAACAGTCTGATAGCACAGGAAAAAACTACTGTAAAATAAAAGATGATTCTATCCCACGTTAGTAAACTTAATTTTTAAATACACACACACACACACACACACACACACACACACACACACATATATATATATATATATATATATATATATATATATATATATATATATATATATATATATATATTTTGCTTGACATTTATTAAATAGTTTTATCATACACACGTTCAGATATTAACATATTAATCACCTAGTTACACCAAGCGCTATAGATGTAATTTAAGATGTCATCGAACCCCTTATGATGGATACATTACTTCTTATTTTTGTTTTGGTCGATTAAAAGTCATTACCTTTACTTCTGCTCATACACTAGGCGTCATGCATGCCAGCTCTCTGTCTCTGTCTGTCTGTCTCTGTCTGTCTATCTGTCTGTCTGTCTGTCTGTCTATCTGTCTCTCTCTCTCTCTCTCTCGCTCTCTCTCTCTCTCATGCAGGAGGAGGACGGGGAGGAGAAAAAGGTGGAGGAGAATGAGTAGGAGGAAGAGGTTCATCTGAAATGTGAACTTGCTGGGCTGTAGACTGAATTTGCCCCTCTCCAGTAGGATAGTATTTTCCTTTCAGTGGAAAGGGAGGGAGAGGACCTTTGCATGACTGGACAGCAGCGCGTCCCACTATATTGGTGTCAGCATGGAAGCGTGCCTCTCTATCATCACAACAGCAGCTACCCTATGTACAAATGGATAAAATGCTCACTGAATAGGCCGACCATGATCAAACTTACTCACGATAACCACTTTGCTGTCACCTTATAATTAGTTCAACAATATTATGATACAGTTGAAGTGAAATAAATAAACATTGGTATATATGGCCTTCCCAGCTGAAAAGTGTCTCCTAAGTTTAATAAAACCGCCAGGAGACAAAAATGCAGAAAAACAAGTGGCATACTCGGATAGAACAGCTCACGACCACGAATCTCTTTCATAATAGGAAATTTATAGGACTATACAAAGTTAATAATTATTCTGGAAGCGTTCATTTACAAATTGAAACGTAGTAGACTCCTTCATGAATATGCTCTTCTGACAAAGGCAGAAGAGGCAGTTAAGAGTAGCATTAACCTAAAAAAATAACAAATTGATAGTGCGAGTTTTCGCTTTCATTAGGATGATTCAAACGAAATGATATTTGAGGTACACACACACCCACCCACCCACACACACACACACACACAATCATACCAGTACAAACGCCCACAATCAGTCATATACAGGAACGCAAAGCAGAAGACATCGTCAATATTGGTCGATATCCTCATTATTTTGTTCTTCAAATAAACACAAGAAGTCAGACACACACACACACACACACACACACACACACACACACACACACACACATGCATATGCACAGAAGGACCTCCCGTCTGAATAACGTTCTACGTTCTTGCTTTACCCTTCACTGTACGAAAATGAGAGAGAATGACGGTATAGCACGCAAGTGAGGAGGGAGGGAGGGGGGACGAAAGCGAAGGAAAGGGCTAGAACGAAACGTGTCAGAGAGAGAGAGAGAGAGAGAGAGAGAGAGAGAGAGAATTATGCAGAAGTCCATTAAGTCAGGAAAGGAAAACGTACAAAACTGAGGGAGATAATATACATACGTATATTGTGAGACGGAATAGGAGCTCAAGAAAGATTGAAATAAAAATCGGTATTATTAGCACACACACACACACACACACACACACACCACCTGTTGGCAAATATAGGCCACTACCGAAATGGATGGCAGTGCTTTCACAGGTTTTGGAAGATACTAAATTTTGTAACATATTTTCGTTTCTTAATTACCATCGTACAGTATATCTCTTTGAGTGATTTCACAATTTGTTTAGTTTTACTAACAATGTTAACGAATGCAGAAGTTTTCCATAAAATTCAATGCATAGCATTCAAATTACTGCGATATATGTCTACCAACCGCCTACCCTAGCAGCACTCGCATCCCAAAATTTATCGTCCACAGTATCATAATGCTTCCCATAATGTATGCTCAGATACTTTTTTAACTACTGCATATGGGTTGTTTTTGATGTTGGTGCCTCTAGATTACCAGACATAAGATGCCTTTATCTTGCAGTCTGCAATCTTCTCGGCAGATAGGGAAATAGCTGAGGAACGTTTGTACAGCCAGGCAGTGGGCCACCCAACTATGTCGTAACTATCCAATGAAGGCGTCTCTCTAACAGGAAAAAGTTAGACAGAATACCGTATATGATAGGAAGAAGGAGGGGAGGAAGATGAAGAGAAACGTGGGATTTGTACACTACTGAGTTAAGAGCCACAGGGAGAGTTATGGAAGGGAGGAAGAGATACGGTGTGAATAGGAGGAGAAGGAGGAAAAGAAGGAGAAAGGAAGGTTTATTTTGCATAACGCAGGAGGAAACAAATGAAACAGGGGGACTTAGGATGAGGGACGTTTAAATTGATAAAAGTGTGCTACGAAGAGGAGGAGGAGGAGAAAGGGTCGATTTTCAAGAACGACGGGAAGAGGGAAGGAAGGAAATAGTATATAGGGTAACAAAGGAAAATAAACGGAAAAACTTTATCCCTTGTGATTGCTGCCCGACGATTAAGTCCTACATCATGAGTACGAAATATATAATTTCCTGCTGGTGCTACTAGAAGATAATATGCAATTTAGGAGCGTACCTAAGCAATGAAGAGTTTAATAAATTCTGTCACACCCTAAAGTTAGAATAAGATGGTAAGAATGAAATTTTAGTATACTGAATTGGTTGAAAGTAACTTATCACTCCCATGCACTTATGACTCACTACCAGCTGGACAAAATCGTTGGGCTTTTACTGGAATAGAATGCTAGTTTTTCTCTTCGGGGAATGGCTAATGGTTCTAATGGAAATACCCCATCTGTTATGGCTCACACTCCGTTGAATAAAACTGTCTGACATTAGGTGGAATAAAATGCAAGACGAAAGAGGGTTAAGGTGGATGAGAATGAAGGGGCTGAAAGTAACGTAAAAAAAAATGTGGGGACGAGGAGAGGTAAGAAAATAATAAATAATGGAAAAAGAAAACAATAAGTAAACAGAGACACAGTAGAAAAAAAGGGGAAAGAAGAACGAGTACCACTGGAAAAAAAACTAAGAAGGGAAACCTTAATTTGGGTTGTAAAGAGAAACCAGAGAGACCAAAAGAAACAATGTGGTTTAGATACTGTCGAGGAAAGAGAGAAAAGAGGCTGTCTAGGAAAACATGGAGGAAGGAAACATAGAAAAGAAAGACAGTGAATACAATTTTTGATAAAGAAAAGAAAATGTCGTCTTGGAAGGATGAAGAGTCAAAGGAAAGTATGGACAATGGGAGGAACGATAAAGAGAGGAAAACCATACCCGATGGACAGAGACTGGCATTGTTGAAAAAGAAAACTGTGAAAGAAAAACCTCAGGAGGAAGGTTTGGAAGATAAGAAAAAGGAGACTCAGTGCAAGTTGAGGAAGCAGATAGATCGAAAATATATACGGTTGAAGAAAGAAGCCGAATAAAGTTAAGAAATAAGGAATATGAGGGGAAAGCGATGAAGGACGAAGACTAGGAAGAAGGAAAGAGGTAACTGATGGAAGAAAAAAACGCATGAAGAATGAATGGAGAGAGAGAGAGAGAGAGAGAGAGAGAGAGAGTCAGAATTAGCATATTTAGTGAATGGAATGATGCAGTCGAGGAGAAAAGAATAATCAAAAGGCATGTATGAAAGAAGGAAGGAAAAACGATAAAAATGGTCAGGTAAGGTAGGGGAGAAGATGTACCTGAGGAAAGAAGAACATGTACAAAAGTACTTCATAGATGCGGGAGCTTCAGTAAACTAATTTGGTGCTTGGCTAAAGTTGCTAAAGTCTGTGGTCGTAAGTCAGGAGCATCAGGACCCTAATTTGGCCTTCCGCTAAACCACTCTTAGGGAGAGTTTCGTATTTGAAAATCAAAAGGAAACAATGGAAGAAGAATGGAGAAAACAGGACAAAGCAAGACAAGGAAGAAAAAGATGCAGATGATGCACAAGACAACAGGTTACCAAAGAAGACAAGAATCATTGGGAAAGTATACACACACACACACACACACACACACACACACACACAGAGCCAGCCTGACAAAAGCTTTAGTGACCACACTCAGACAATACTGAACCCACAAAAAAGAAAGAAGAAAAGAATAACAGTGTCTATAAAAGGCCAAATGAAAATGAGAAATAGAGGGAGAAGAGACTGACATATATCTGACACGAGGTTATTTAGAGGATCTCTCAATACAGGAAACGGAAAAGTGTATGCCGGCGACTAAGGTAATGACGTTGAAGCTTTTTTTTGTGTGTGAGGTAATTACACATCGCCCTTTTTAAAATCTCTTGTCTGGCTGTAAGATTAGAGTTTCTTTATATATACATTTTTCACTACACACACACACACACACACACCTTTTTTTCATTTTTGGTCTGATGGTCACTGCTGTTTGATCATTTTCTATACTTTACTTTTATTCCTTTTTTTCACTAAGTGCCGCTTATATCTACAGTATTTGCCTTTTAGAATTTTATCACCAATATTTTTTATTGTTTTTCTATTTTGTTTTCTGTCCAAGGTATATTTGTTCATAGTTTTTGTCATCGCTGCTACTAGTTTTTCATATTAATACATACTAGATTTTAATTTTCGTTAGTGTGGATGATTTGCCAAAAATGATACAGTCTTCTCGTGTTCATTATTTTGTCCGCCGCGATAACATATTTATAAATGATTACTCTGACGGGAAAAGGCACTTTTGGCGCAAGAGTATGTTTACTCGTTTGCATGAATTGTAATTTTTTTTCTTCAAAAATCAATTTGAGTTTGATTATTTTTTTAAATCAAGTAACACAACTGATACCAATACGTTGTATATTTAAGTTCTATTTAAACAATTATTTTACTCTCCAAAATCACTGAACGTGGTTTCTGTTGTTTATTTTATTCAATATAGTTTTTTTTTTTTTTAAGCTAGGAAGAAGGAACCAAAGGCCAGGAGCCCGCAAACTGTTCCTTCCCAGAAAAAGAAAGAAAAAAAAAAGAGCCAAATTCAAAGTGTCTCAGTGTCACGAGTCGGCTAGTGACATTGGCTTTTATGGGAAACCACGAACTCAAGTGGAATCCCAGTTTATCGTTCAGTAACCGCTCATTCAGACGGGAGTCTTTTCAAATCAATTTGTCATTGTCATACGTGATCGTCTTTGTGCGAGACATTAGCGCTTCCGCTGAGCGATTTGTTTTGGGCGCGTTTCGCTCACTCGATGGTTAAAAAAAATGCAGCCTAGTGCTCCCTTTTCTTTCCCACGAGTTAGTCAGTCCAGTGTTTGCTGTGATGGAGTGAGGTTCTGTGCTCCAGAAGTGAGAGGTCAACCCAGGCTCCACTAGACTACAGTTCTCCAGACTCCCACCCTTCGTTGGTGATACACCGCATTCATTGAGCAGTATTTCTTTTCGTTTTCCTAGACTTAAGAGTTTAGTTAAGGTGTTTTTCCTAGGTGTAAGAATTTAGCTTTTGAGTGAGTGAGTGCGATCTCATTAATTTGATTTTGAAATGTAACGTTAAATTTATTTTTGTAATCAATAAATTTAACAGTTCTTTTTCTTGAGCTTAATGTAATGTAAACTTGTGTCTCATTTTTCCGCAGTTAAGCTTATTTCTTTTATTGCTCCTAGCTTGCATAAACGTTTGCCATTCATAACTGGTGCTTAGGCCAGTCTTGTTGTATTAAGCTTAAAATCCGTTGTGCCTCCTAGGAGTTAAGCATCAGCAAGAACCTGGTACTATTACTAGTATTAGTTATTTATTGTCAGGGGTGAAGTAACATTCTCCAGAGGCTAACAGTATTAATAAACAGCAATTGAGTAATTAGTCTCTGCTGTGTACTGTTGAGAAAGTTTATAAATTCTCGTTCTGAGAAAGTCCGGTGAAGCAGACCAGTAAAATAATCATTGCTTGATGTAGCAAGACAATCATTGTCCCTGCTCTGCAATATTATTTAACATTATTATCATTTTAAATAACATTTGCTTTTATTTAAAAAAAAAAAAAACGTGACAATTGGCGACCTCATTCCAGGATATTAACTCCTAGCTCTAAGGCTATTCACGAGATAATACTCGTTCATATTTAGGTATTCATCATTAAAGTTTATAAGCTCAAGCTTACTGGTGTTTACCGTTAGTTTAGCAAGTGAATTTTGCTTTATTAATCAATAGAGTACTTAACTCTAGTTTATTATTGGTAACGCCAGACGATTTTATTCGCTCCTGGGTAGCCGCCGTACCCATTGTGTTAATTATTGAGTCTTCTCAGTTATTTGCATTTTTGCTTCATTCTTTTCCAGTTAACTAGATAAGACTGGTCACCACAAGCTTGTGTCTGTAGTTTTTACTTGTGTTATTAGCATTCGTTTCCGAAGCAGTCAGTACTCAGTTTTGGTTTGCTTAGTAAATTAGCGTCATGGCTACCACTGTATTTTTACAGGAAGCCAAAGAAATGGGTCTTACGGACCCAACTGAAATTAAATAGTACATGCTCTCACGCCATAATCAGGAGCAGCAGCGCGAGAACGATGCCCGTGAAGAGCGTAAGATTCAGCGCGAATACGAGAGAGAACAGCGTGAGGAACGCGAAAAGGAGCGCGAACACGAGCAAAAACAGCGCGAACTCGACTTAGAACACGAGCAAGAACAGCGTGAGGAACGAGAGAGAGAACGAGAACACGAACGTGCCAAGCGAGAAGCACGCGAAAAACACGAATATGAAATGCTGAAGCTCAAGCGAGATTCCTTGGCTTCAGTCACATGTGGTGCAGTTGGGCAAAGCTCCACGAACATTCTCCCTGCACATGTCCTGGCGACCCCACGCATCAAGCTTCCTTCATACAAGGAAGGCGAGCGAATCGAGCTATATATAGCTCGTTTTGAGGACATGGCAGACATGTATCAACTGGATGAGGCAGCTAAGCGGCTTCAATTTCTTATTTTATTTGAGGGCCCTGCCCTCGATATTCTCCACAGAATTCGTGGAGACAATCTCATGTATGAGATGATGAAAACTGCACTCATTAAGGCGTATGGTCTCACAGTAGACGACGCCAAAGTTCAGTTCATGCGAGCTCGTCTCCAAGACAAGGAGACAGCTGTTCAGTTCCTCGACCATCTCACTGCTTACTTAGGTGAGTGGATGGAGAAAGATGATACTCCTTCCACGCGTGAGGGGATAATTGACCTTATGCTGCATACACAGCTAGAGAGGTCGTGGCCTGCTGAGCTCATAGCACAGCTTAAGATCTGCCAGGTGAAAGATGCCAGCCAAATGGCAGAAAAGGCTGACGCATTCTTTACCGCATACGGGTATCAAACTCGTAAGCAAAACACCTGGAACAGCAAAAAAGATGCTGCCAAGTCTGGGAAGCCGTCTCAGACTGAATCCCAGCAACAAGGCCATTCTCAGAATAATGGCCAAGGTCCAAAACCACAGTGGAAGGACCAGGGGCAAAACACTCAGAAACCTGAGTGGAAGAGGTACAACAAGTACCCTAACCAGCAGCAGTATCAGCCACGCAACCAACCGTCGGGACAAACTTTTTCACCACCAGCTCAAAAGAGACAGGAAGCAAATGCAGCCTTCATTCCTCAGCAGCAGCACGGTGGTCACGTCCCTACCAGTACGGGTACTCCCCCACAGTTCACTAGTCCCACAGTGACAGTGAACCCCCCTCCACAGATGGCCAATGTTCCATCTTCCCAGGCAGTGAGTACAACCCCTCAAGTATATAATTCTCAAGGCACAATGTTTGCCGCATCAATTCAGCAGCTTCATGAGTGGCTAGCTGCTTCCTCCACAGGCCCTCCCACAGGTGACAGTACCTTCCTTGTTCAGCCAGGGTTTGTGGGAGACATTCCTGTGAAGGTCCTGAGAGATAATGGATCCTCAGGTTGCTCTGTCAAACAGAGTTTAGTTCGGCCTGAGCAGTACACAGGTCGACAGATCCATGCAAACCTTATTGATGGATCAGTGAGATTGTTTCCTGAGGCATGTATCCAGGTGGCATCTCCATTTTATACTGGTACGACACTTGCAGTTGTCATGCCAGAACCCTTATTTGACCTTATAGTAGGCGACATTTCCGGTGTCAAGGATAGTTGCACCGAACATGACGCTACTCAGACTTCGGCTGCGGTAACAAGAGCCATGGCTGAGGCTCCAGACTGTCACCCCAGTGATCATTGAATCGCCACAAGATCTGATGTGTAGCCAACTTGTTGTACAAGAACAACATTCTGACCCGACACTTGCTGCCGTGCGGAACAAACAAAAGGGTCGAGTGATTAAGTATTCACGGGGAGGTCGAGCCAAGTTTCTTCATAAACAAGGACAACTCTACCGTGAGTCACGAACACTCGAGGGCGAGGTTCGACTGCAGTTTGTCGTTCCCGCCAGGTACCGCCTAGCAGTATTAGAATGGCGTCATTGTTCAGCCTCAGGAGGTCACATGGGCAAAAGGAAGACCCAGGGCCGTATCCGAGCTGACTTTTTCTGGCCAGGGACGGGACGAGACATAGATAGTTTTGTCCGTTCCTGCAGTGTGTGTCAAAGTAACACCACTAATCAGAGACATGTCCTTCCTGTGCCGTTCGTAACCACACCTGTAATCTCTGAGTTAGTTGAGAGACAGGGTAGTGGTGAAGTGGATGCAGACCAGATGTCTCACCCATTGTCCCCACAGGACACAGTATGTCCAGGGCCTGTACATACATATTATGTACAGTAGGTTAAGGGGGAAGTTCGAGAGAGAACTCCGCAGAGGCGACTCGAGGCTATGGAAGCCCGAGTTTGCACAAGGATTCTCAGCTCCCCAATATTAATATAAGTACTGTAGGTTAAGGGGGAAGTTCGAGAGAGAACTCCGCAGAGGCGACTCGAGGCTACGGAAGCCCAAGTTTGCACAAGGATTCTCAACTTGCCGACACTAATCGTAAGTGTGCTGTAATTAATGGCGACCTCGAATGTACAAAGCTTAGGCTGTCACTCATATTTTTCAGCTAGAGCGTACTTTTCGTAGCATGTACTGATTGCTAGGCAGAGAGAGTAATTGTAACGTAATAAGAACTTTTGTCTCATTGACACTTTTGATGCTCCACCTTAATTGATTTTGCAGGTTCAGCAATGGGTGTAGCAGTTTTGCTGTGGGGGCCAGCTGATCGTCTGCCGCACGCTGCCGCCTCTTCTCCTCTGCCTTCATCGTCGCCATATTATTAATATTTACTATGTCATTTTACACGTAGGTACAGTTACACTACAACTGTCACACCTACACCGTGTATTACATACACCACGCTACACAACAATTAGTTGTCAGTGTAAATGTAGCGACTTTTCGCTCACTTTGACCTGAGTACAGGATTTTCACCGTCGTCACGGAGTTTTTTCCCTCAAGCTTGCTTCTATTAACGTAAATACAAGGTTTTTTCGCTCACTGGCGACTGCGACTTTCTCCTGCAGCAGGATAGCACACACACCACAGTGTGAATCTTGTGTGACTGAGTTAGGATTTATATGTATGTATATTGAAATCTTTCTTTCTGAGGAAAGAAAGATTTGATTTTTATGGGGCGTAATGTCACGAGTCGGCTAGTGACATTGGCTTTTATGGGAAACCACGAACTCAAGTGGAATCCCAGTTTATCGTTCAGTAACCGCTCATTCAGACGGGAGTCTTTTCAAATCAATTTGTCATTGTCATACGTGATCGTCTTTGTGTGAGACATTAGCGCTTCCGCTGAGCGATTTGTTTTGGGCGCGTTTCGCTCACTCGACCGTTAAAAAAAATGCGGCCTAGTGTTCCCTTTTCTTTCCCACGAGTTAGTCAGTCCAGTGTTTGCTGTGATGGAGTGAGATTCTGTGCTCCAGAAGTGAGAGGTCAACCCAGGCTCCACTAGACTACAGTTCTCCAGACTCCCACCCTTCGTTGGTGATACACCGCATTCATTGAGCAGTATTTCTTTTCGTTTTCCTAGATTTAAGAGTTTAGTTAAGGTGTTTTTCCTAGGCGTAAGAATTTAGCTTTAGAGTGAGTGAGTGAGTGCGATCTTATTAATTTGATTTTGAAATGTAACATTAAATTTATTTTTGTAATCAATAAATTTAAGTTCTTTTTCTTGAGCTTAATGTAATGTAAACTTGTGTTTCATTTTTCCGCAATTAAGCTTATTTCTCTTATAGCTCATAGCTTGCATAAACGTTTGCCATTCATAACTGGTACTTAGGCCAGTCTTGTTGTATTAAGCTTAAAATCCGTTGTGCCTCCTAGGAGTTAAGCATCAGCAAGAACCTGATACTGTTACTAGTATTAGTTATTTATTGTCAGGGGTGAAGTAACGTTTTCCAGAGGCTAACAGTACTAATAAACAGCAATTGAGTAATTAGTCTCTGCTGTGTACTGTTGAGAAAGTTCACAAATTCTCGTTCTGAAGTAATCATTGCTTGATGTAGCAAGACAATCATTGTCCCTGCTCTGCAATATTATTGAACATTATTATCATTTTAAATAATATTTGCTTTTATAAAAAAAAAAAAATAAAAAAAACCGCGACACTCAGTGGTCACTTATTTTTTTACATCTGTCATTCTGTCACCCAGATCTTCGCTGTTTACATAGTCCAGGCATTTGTGGATTAAAAGAACAAAAATTTTACTTATCCCTGAAATATATTTTATGAGCAAATATAGGCCACTACCGAAATGGAAGGCAGTTCTTTTCTTCCTTCATTTCTTGCTTTCGTGTTTTCATTTTCTTGTCGTCTTCTGGAATCTTATCTTTTGGCCAAAACTCACATTTGGAAGATTTAATCTTTTTCCTAGCATCATTCTTCCTTTGGCCTTCGTAATCCCTGGTCGTCTCTCTCTCTCTCTCTCTGTCCATTAATTTGATTTTCATGATGACGTTGTAGTAACAGGTATAATCTTACTTTATGTTTATATTTTTGGTACACTCATCATCATCATCATCATCATCATCATCATCACCAACATCATCATCATCATCTTAACCGCACTTCCAACCCAAAGAATGAGATGGATGAAAAAAAACAAAAAAAAAACAAGAGCAGACGAACTACAATAACAATAATTATCTCCTTGAAACTAATATGCATTAAATCCACATATTTTTTCAAGCGTCTGCATGATGAGTAGGTGGATACGTGGTTAAATTCCTATGGCATCTCTGACGATAGTTGTTATCAGTTTTCTTTATCTTCATATCCTTATATTTGTAGCTAAATGGGGCAATGAAAATGGTGTTGGCGGTGATTATAATGAAGGTGATGATGATGTTGATGATGAAGGTCATGGTCATGTTATATGTTATGGTTATGCAGATAAAAATAATGATGATGATGACGATAGTGTTGGCGTTGAGTGTAATGATGATGATGAAGGCCATGGTCATTGTGTATTAGTGGTTATGTAGATGATAATGATGATGGTGATAGTGTGCCTTTTTTGTTTTTGCCTTTGGTTAGCTATTTGTCTAGCTGTAGGCTCTCTGATGCTGCTGTAGGCCTATCTTCCTTTATCTCTTTTATCTTTCCTATCATTCCTTCTTCACCCCTTTTAATTTTCTCTTCCTGCACATTCTTCACAAATACCTTGCTTTTCGTCCGTTTTTCCCTGTCTCATTTCTGTTCAACCGCCTTCCTTCTTCTCTTTCCTTTTCCCTTGCTTCTTGTCTCTTCACTTGGATCTTTAGTTCCCTTGCCTCATCTTTGGTTTACCTTACCTTCTATACATCCCTTGCTTCACCTCTTTCTCCCTTACTTCATTTCTCTTTTATTTCCGTAGTCTCTTTACTTCCCTAGCTTGTGATTTAGCACTGACACGTCCTTTCATCGATGCATATGTGGTGGAGATTTGGCCAGGCTAGCTGTCACTCTGGCTGTGAGACATACCTTAACCCTAGCATGTGTATCAGAAATGTGGCTGGGCTAGCGTTCGCTTTGACAATGACACAACTCCTCCACCCGCGCATATGTGGTAAAGACGTGGCCAGACTAGCGTTTGTACTGGTGGTGACATATCTCGTTCACCCATGCATATTTTGTATTGATGTGGACAAGCTAGCATTTACTCTGACACTGGCACGTCTCCACACTCACAGATATGTGGTAGGTTACAGTGGAGAAAATGATATGGATACTAATCTCGGCAGACAAACTCAGCTCTCGAGCTTCAAGTTTTGGGATCACAGTCCAAGACGGAGATTGCAGCCTCCGAATTCAGTTATATTTTGTTCACAGTTATCGGACATTAGAATTATAGTATATCGTGAAAGACAAGCATAAGCTATGAAATTCAGGGACTGAGATGATAAAGTAGTATTTGCATGAGAATGAAATTCGGACAGTGATACGTAACCTAGCTACTGATAAAATTCAACTTGTACTGTATGATCATTTTGGCCTCAACAGTGAAATGCTAAAATTTCGTGTAAGATATTCAAAGGATGCAGTATCAAAGAATTATTGCACAGAAACGTAACACTGATGTAGTTACGCATTTCAGTGTCATAATTTTCTGGAGAAACATCAAATACCTAACCAGAAACGTAGGGAAAAATCAATAACCGAACAAGAATGAAAAAAATCATATTCTGTGAAAATGTCGCTATGCAGGTTATGCAGTAATTCTACAGAAGTGATCTGGAACTCTTAGCCTTATAGAAATATAACTTTTATCTTTATTTTAGCAGTAAACTGTTGATTTAGGTATAACAGTATCATTCCCACAGCAATACCTCATAAAATCGGATGTAGATTACGCATTAAAGAAAAATTTTCCTCTGACGAGGTCATCGAGATCACAGTTATTTTACAAGCCTTGTCAAAACAATGAAACCATAATAATGTCAAAGAGGTGTCCCTATTTCACCATGGTGTTGTAGCCTAACTCAAAATTACATATCATGAAAACATACCGCCATTAAAATGAAGCAGCCTCATGTGAATGACACTTTTTTTTTTTTTTTTTAAGCCTCGAGATGTTCATGTGTGGGTCAGTACAAGTAAGAAACGGTGCCAAAGCACAGCAAACCCGTCCTCAGCAGTCATTTTAATGCTGACGTTAAACCCAACAGGATATCTTGTCAAAGATGTCACATGAAATTTTGAGTAAATCGGGTGAAAATTGATGATTTTATGCCTATTTGAAATTTAGGCCCGACCCAACTGACACTGACCCCACTACCACTAACTAGGGGGTAACCACCCTGATGTAATGAGGCATGTTATAGGAAGCAGATTTAAAAGGTGCACCTTTAGGATTGGTTTCACGTCGATGTGACGAATATGAAGAGTTATGGCGAAAAAAAGATTTTTTTTTTTTAATACATTTTGGGGAGCCTACAGACTGGGCCTTGACTCAATTTGCCCCCAAATGTAATCAGGTGATCAGAGGGTCATAGCCCATCATCCCGATAATTTTAGTCAAAATCGCACCAGTTGTTTTCGCGAACAGTGGTTAACAGACAGACAGACAAACAAACAAACACAGACAAATCGAGTGAAAACAATACCCGTCCCCGAGTTCCTCCTGGGAGGGGAGGGGTAATTATTGATCTTTCCATGACGTGTACCGACATAGGAATTCGCAGTCGATAATGTGACATTAAATTTTTATAAGTAACGTTACAGCTGAGGCTACGGGATGAAAGTTGGGTTATATTGATCACTTCAACCGAATTCTTTGAACTTGTGAGGATAGTTAGAAATCATTGGCTGATATGACATCGTAATTGTTTTTGTGCTTCCACTCATGTTTTAACGCGAATAATAGATGCCACGATACGGATGTGTGCAATATTATATTATCTACTGAGATTAAAGGATTTTCCGCTTGCTGTATGATGAGAGTATTTAATATACAAAGCAATATTATGAAGAGCATTTTTGCACACTCCACAGCTACATTAGTTCATCATGAAGTGGTACTAAAATCGAATCGGGGTTCGCTCAGGAATAGTATCTCAAAGCCCAACTAGAATTACCTGAAGTTGCAAAGGTTACAGTGTTATCACACGAAACGCGGAGGGGTTGGCTAGCAAGATACCACTTTCTTTTATGAGTGACTATACCTTATAAAGCCCAAATTTGTTGCTGTTTGCTTTCTTTTGTACTATTGGCCACAAGTATTCTTACGCACCTCAGATTTGCCTCTCCCAGATTTCGTCTGGTAATACTGACTCCATGTCCAGATGTACATCCCATGTTCTCCACCTCATTAGCTATTTACTTATCTTGGGACGATATTCTGTGAATATTGTTATTAATCCTTCCATTCAGCCAAAGTTAATTACTCTGACATTTCTTATATATGTGAAAAAAACTGGTCTCTCCTCCCCCTCCCCCTCCTTCCCTCCCTCTCTCTGTCCCTCTCATACTCCATCCCTCCCATCCCCCATTCACTCTCCCCTTATCCCTCCCTCCTCTCTCCCATTCTCCCTTTCTCGTTCTCCCTATTCTCTCTCCCTTCCATCCATCCTCTCTCTCTCTCTCTCTCTCTCCATATCCCTTCGCCACTCACTCATTAACCTATCAATACGGTGACATGTTTGTAGTTTATTCTTAACGATACCAGTCAATATTACTAAAATGAAGATACCCTGTTACAGAGAATATGGTAGGAAGTTAGCACTAAACCAATCAGTTGGACTTAATCTTGTACCAGTGTCATGGTGACAAGAGTACTCTAAATAGGGCGTCGGCAAATGTAAGTGGTTAACTCTTCTCCCTCTCTTATGAGCTGTCCTTCCTTTCCCACTCCCCTGCTCCTTTCTCACTAACCCTGGTTTCTTTCCCACTCATCCTTGCTCCTGTCTCACGGTCGTCCCTATCTCATTCATCCTTGTTCCCGAGTCCCACGTACTCATTCACCCTCATCTCCCTCTCTTTCACTCACGCACCTCTCTCATTCCCTTTGTCCTTCTTTCTGTTGCTCACCTTGCTCGTTCCTCTCTCACTCACTCTATTCCTGATTCATACTTGTTCCTCTGTCACTTACAATACCCCATACCAATTAATTTGGCCAGGCATGTATGGCAACACTGTTCCCACCGAGATTCTGATTGGCTGGAGATGTTTGTTCGATTTCGTTGTTGCTTAAACCGATACTCTCTTTATTATCAGATATGATACTGAGTTTGTCGACAATACAATCGTCAAAAGCAATAACAAATCCGTTATATACTTAAAAACAATGAAATCTGCGTAGGAAGATAGAAATATGAGTCAACAAATTATTATAACAGTCCAAGTCAAGGTCAGCATTCGAACAATTCCTTTAAATCGCCGACACTCGATAAAATTACAGAAAATTAAGGAAACCTGCTTAATCTAAGCGCTGGTGTAACACACATTTAAATTTTAAGTCCAGTCCGTACTATGATAATAGAGGAGATGTAATGAAATAGTTTCCTTTAGCCTACTTCGATTTTCGCAATTTTTTCAAACCTCCCTCCTCGCACAACTCGTCTTTTCATCAGAATTTTTTATTATTCAGAGTTGTGGCACGATTTAAGGGTGCGGACTGATCTTAAAATTTAAATGTGTGTTACACCAGCGCTTAGATTAAGCAGGTTTCCTTAATTTTCTGTAATTTTATCGAGTGTCGGCGATTTAAAGGAATTGTTCGAATGCTGACCTTGACTTGGACTGTTATAATAATTTGTTGACTCATATTTCTATCTTCCTACGCAGATTTCATTGTTTTTAAGTATATAACGGATTTCTTATTGCTTTTGACGATTGTATTGTCGACAAACTCAGTATCACATCTGATAATAAAGAGAGTATCGGTTTAAGCAACAACGAAATCGAACAAACACCTCCAGCCAATCAGAATCTCGGTGGAAACAGTGTTGTCATACATGCTTGGCCAAATTAATTGGTATGAGGTATAACTTCCTCCTTTTCTCACCCACCTGGACATTCTCTCTCTTTCACCTTGCCCCTCACTCATTTCCTCTGTTTTTAATCATTCGCCCTCGCCTTTCTCTCATTCACCCTCGTCCTTTCTCACATATTCACCACTTTCATTCACCCTCATTCACTAACCCTTGTTCCTATACGTTCACTTTGTTCCCTCCTTCACTTACATTTCTATCTCATTCACACACCTCTCTCACATAGCCACATCATCTCTCTCGTTCTTCTCTCACTCATCCTTGTCTTGACTCTCCTCTGACACTCACCCACCCACACGTCTCAACCATCTGCCTCTATTCCCTTCTCTTCGCTTTACACGCTTACCCTATAATTACGTCATTTTCTCTTGGGTTATCTCACATTCCATCTTTTTCTTTTGCTCTATATCATCCTTTCACACACTATATGTTATTTTAGGTCAGCCACTTCACGTTATTTGCTGTTAAAACTGTATTTCACACGATGTCTTATTTTCGTGCAGCCAGTTTGCCTTCAATTCATTTAAAGCGTCGATCGTCTTTTGCCCTCATTTCGTTATTTTACACGTCGATTTTTATTTCAGGTTCTGCCACATCGTTCATGTCATACTCTTGTCGAGCGTTTTGCCCCTGTATGTGGTTTCTACGTCATGTATTATTTTAAGTCAGGCACTTCCTATATTCACCTCAAAATATTAACATTCGTTTTGCAATTATGCCAAGCCTTCACAACTTGGCTGTTACTTTAGATCTGCCACTCTAATTAGGCTCAAGGTGTTCGCATATTGTCCTTTTACTCTCGCCTATTATTTTTGTTAGACACTCTCTACGTTCAACTTATTCTCTAGTGTTTCTTTCGAAGTCGTGGGGCTGGCCCTAGTGAATGAGGGTGAGATTTGGAAGCTTCCGGTGTTGCTGTTTGCTGATGATACAGTATTGTTGAGTGAAGATGAATGGGAGTTGCAAGGTTTGGTGAATGAATTTGGGACAGTGTGTAGGAGGAAGAAGCTGAAAGTTAATGTAAACAAAAGTAAAGTTATGCTGTTTGAGAGGAATGAAGTCACAGAATGTACAATGAGGTTGGTTGGTGAGGATGTGGAGAGTGTGAGTGCATTCAAGTACTTGGGTAGTGTGATGAGTAAGGATGGAACTTTGGGGGATGAAGTGCGTGAAAGGGTACAGCACGGAAGGAAGGTTGTTGGTTCACTGAAAGCAGTGATGAGAAATAGGGAGGTGAGTATGGAAGTTAAGAAGTCACTGCATGGTGCTATTGTGATCCCTACCCTGACGTATGGAAGCGAGGCGTGGACCTTGCAAGAGGGGAACAAGTCAAGAGTGAGAGCAGTGGAAATGAGTTACTTGAGAGGAGCATGTGGAGTGACGTGGAGGGACAGGTTGACGAATGAAGAAGTGAAGGAACGTTGTGGGGTAGATGTGGATGTGGTTGAAAAGATTAGGAGAAATACGCTGAGGTGGTTTGGACATGTGGAGAGAATGGAGTATGAAAGACTGACTAAGAGGGTGTATGTAGGTGAGGTGGAGGGAGGGAGAGGGAGGGGTAGACCGAGGATGAGGTAGAGGGATGGAGTTGAGAGGTATATGAGGGAGGGGGGGTGAGATGGGGGGAGGGTAGTCAAATGGTGGGTGACAGAGTGACTTGGAGGCGTTTTGTCTGCGGCCACCCTCTGCGGGATTAGAGCGTCGGGCTATAGATAGATAGATAGATCTTTACTTCACACACCATCATACAAACTATGTTAATACAGTTTCTGTGCTACTCCTGCAGTATACTTAAGCTGTTATTCTTCTGCATTTTTTTTTTTTAATTTCACAGACTGTTATCTTAATTCAGGCACTGTCCCTCCATTCATTTTTATACTCTTATCATTCTTTTGCTGTCTTATCGTCATTACACATTCCACCTTATAATTTATGTTATGCACTATCTCACTGGTCATCTTATATAGTATGCGGGGAGGCGGTGGCCTAATCGGTAGCGTGGTGGCCTGCAGTCCAATCGGACCCAGGTTCATATCCCCGCTGGGGCAGGGAACATTTTAAGGATTTGAATCAAATGAAATCAGACTTTACTGATCTACCAGAAGACCCGCCGACATGTCGTAAAAATACCCCCGCTAATACCAACACACCAGTCCTGTATGAAACAGCCCTAGCACGTATTAAATATGGGCGGTGGGTGTTAGCGCCGAAGTGGTGACATGTGGAGGAGTATGGCATGTAGGAAGACTACTGGGCCTTGAGAGCAGGCTGTGAAACCTATGCCCAGAGTCGGACACTTAAAAAAAAAAAATGCTGTTGTTCATGTGATGCACTTTAACTTCACGTGCCGGGCGCTCTCCATGCTAACTTTATATTTTCATCGTTCTTTTGCGGTCTAAATCTCTTTTAACGCCATCTTAAAATTCATGGCTTTAACTTTCCCTATTGTTCTTTTGTAATTTGTCTTGACCGATGGGTGTTTGGGGCATCTTAAAAAGGAGGAAATTAGGTATTTTCGAAAATTACTAAAAGGGGAAACCCCGGGTTCAGACATATGATCCCACAGGCGGAGGCCAGTACGGTAAGTACCCTTCCAGCAAAATCCCCCATACAGAAGCGATGTGCACTCGTGAGTTAATTTCATACACCTCACACAGGAACCTGGTGCACATGTGTGTTAATTTCATCCACCATGTGTTATTTGTTACATACCTATCGAGTACATTCAGTTTATAAAATTCATCGTTCTTTAGAGACCCATTTTTATTACTAGCAACACATTATTTAATGACGAACGCTCATTCCGTCCATGTACACTGTTTTCGTTCCCTTGCAGTCGCATTATCGCTTACTGCAATCTTATTACTTTATGGTACACAGCTTCTTTCCGTTGTTCTTATTATATTACGGTTGTTTACCATTTTATCCGCTCGAACCAGAGGACATCTTTTTTGTTCATTTTTGCTACATTTAGACAGCTTTATTTAGGAGATACTTTTTGAAAAGGTAAGGATATATATAAGTTTCATTTATCCTTTCACTGCTTTGCTTCTCTCCTAATCTAGATGAAATCGTCTGTAGGTAACAAGAATAAACCACTAAACAACGACACCCGATTCATGGGGTTGTGCTCATCTCACACTCCCTTATCTGTATTCCATACTTCACCGTACGTTCATACTGCAACCGTATCTTTATTTCACTCATATTTTTATTTCCCCTCTCATTTTGTATCACTCACTCTCCCGTTTCCACACACACACACACACACACACACACAAACGTTTGCTCACCCTCCCCTAAACTTCTTCCATTCACTGTTTCCTATCCTCTCACACATATATACTCACTTTTTCTCTCCCTACGTTGCATTTTACCCCTCTGACGAATGACGCAAGAACTCAGAGGTCAGTTTCACGGGAAGGCTGGGCAGTGACGGATGGTTGCTCTATCGACGAAAAACAAAACAGGGCGAAGCTGTGTGCATGATGGATAACGCTGCACATGAGGAGCCCGTGCTTCGAAATTAACTAACGAACTCGTGAATTGGGATGATGCGCTGAGAGGATCTGCTTTTACTTTACTTTATATCTGTTGGTTATACATTTCCTTCTCATCTTTGTGGTGCTCGGATAACAACTTACATTTGAGTCAGTATTAATCTTAGTTAAACTATTACAGTCCATCAGTTTCATTTCATACTTAACCATCAGACCCCGAAAGGTTTCATACTTGAGAGTAACTTAGTCTTCGGTTTCTTAATTCTCTAACCTCCGAAGGTTATTATCAGGCCCGATGTTATCTGGCGGTAGCCAGAGCAAAAAAGGATAATTTGTCTCCTCCGAAATTAAGGGTAATTGCAAGTACGTGGCATTATTTTACCATTTGTTTGTCTTCTGACATAGATTAAACCTGAATATATTAAGTATTAAAGCCTAATATTTATAGATAAGAAGAGATGTTAATCATTATACTTAAACTGAAATAGCATGATTTTCGACGTAGACCATGTTGTTTCCTCGGGGGATTAACCTCTACATCGTTGCTGATCAGTTTAGTCCTGATGAGCAGGCAGTGACGGTGAAAGCTCAGCCGGTCATTGTGTTGGCACTGTTTAGACGTGTAAAACACACGTCCTGCCCACTCGGGTACATTGAAACTATTACCCAGATATTTGTATGTGTGTGTGTGTGTGTGTGTGTGTGTGTGTGTGTGAATATATATATAGATAGATAGATAAATAGATAAATAGATAGATAGATTGATAGATAGATAGATAGATAAGGTGTGTGTGTGTGTGTGTGTGTGTGTGTGTGTGTGTGTGTGTGTGTGTGTCCTCCCATGCGACACCGTGACGGGGACGCATAGGGAGCAAACACAACAGACCAGATTCACTTCTAGTTTAAGGACCAGGACAGGAGGGGAAATAAAGATCCACTCTGATCGCTCTTCGCTTACAATCCTGTCTGCACTACATCTTTCTCGAATTCTTTCCCTGGATACCCTCTCATCTGTCGGTCTGTCAGTCTTAATCCGACCGGAATTTGTCTCTTGTCCCCATCCGTTCTTGATATAGCTTAAACATTGGGTTTATAGTGGAGGTTTGTAAGTCCTAACCGTGTGATTGATTCTGGTTCTTTCTTAAGTCATTATGATTGCTCTCTCTCTCTCTCTCACACACACACACACACACACACACACACACACACACACACACACACACACACACACACACTCCTTATTCCAACCTTACTCCTTTATCTCAGTAATCAAGCTGCTCACTTAACCTGTCTTATTAGGTCAGACTTTTCTCCTTAATCTCACTAATGTTACGCTTCTTTTACTCTTTTTAACCTTCTTGGCTCCGCTTTCCTCGTTAATTTCAGCACTCTTGCTGGAACTCTCATTATTTCTACACTATAAAACTAGAAGGAAGGTGGCATAAATACAGGATAGAAAAATGATATGACTGTACAGTATATACGAGTAGTGTTACGTACCTTTACAATACTCAGTGGACATGGAAATGATAATCAGTGAATTGCTAAATAACCTACCAGCACTAGTTATATTGACAAAAAGGTGGAAGAAAACAGTATTATGAATATATAACTTTATTTTAAGACATAATTACCCTTAGTAACAGAAAGTATGAAAGATTCTTTATGCATTTAGTTAAAATAAATATACGCCTATCGATTTCACAAGAGACATTTAGGCAGAAAAGTACTATGGGTTTTAGGTATGAGGAGTGGATGTTCTATAAACTCCACCTCCTTTCTCCCGTTAGACAAATGAATATGAAACCATTTATCATACAGCGCTGGTAACACTAAGAAAAGTTGCTGTTATTGTTGTTGTTGCAGCCATTGGGTCACCTTGATGTGAACCTAGTAGACGACAGGAACCCGGTCGCTCCCAGAGGTCTTTTGTGAAGATTATTTTGACAGATTGTTTTATAACAGTGTGGTACATGACGTTTGGTAAGTGCGTTTTGGTATGTGTGTGTGTGGGGGGGGGGGGTCGGAGGAGTCACTGCATTGTGGGCATAGTGGCTTGTTTATGAGTTGTGTTTTCACTTGGCACTGTAACAAGCAGGGATAGTGACTACACTGCAGCATGGGTAAGCATAATCCTATCTCTCTTGGTAGGGTAGTCTCTGAGGGGTTGGGGTCTGATGGTGGTTCGTGATGAATGCCATCGAAATAAAGGTTTCTCTGGGCTATAGTTGTTATGTGATTATGAATTTGCTTATGAAGTGCAATGTTAGGTTAATGTTGCTGAGATAATCTGTGTTGTGCTGACTGGTCGACCGTTTTTCGTTGTGGAGGAGGTGATTAAAGTTACAAGGGTGAGTACCAAGTTACACTGTAGTACTGTGTTACTCTGTTGATTAATAAATATGTTTTACGTGATACTGGAGATCAGATTAATACAGCTTCATAGAGAAGCTACGGTAATCCGATGTCTAAAAGCCCAGACAAGCTTAAACTTATAGAATTTCAAATGTGGTTAGGGGCCAACACCATTTTTTTTTTTATTAACCCCTTCAGTTAGACACCTCTTCGTAGTCCATATTTTGCTTATACCAGGTGATATTTTGGTGGGGAAAGTAGTCTCATAAAGAAGTTACTGAAGACTCTGTCTAACGCCTTCAGCTTGAAAAGTATATATTAAGCTAGAAATAATCGTATGGAGATGAACAAATTATAGAATATATCATTGGCTGGCCCAGCATTATTGGAGTAGACTGTAGCACCAGTCGAGCAGGGCAGTACTCCCAAGGTGGATGGAAAACTGATGACAGGGAGAGCTGGAGCTCTCGTTTCATCAGCCCTCGGGACTAGGTCCCGACCATCCCCCTTTGCTGAACTTTTTCAGTGTCAGTAACACAGAGAGTAGGCCAGCATGCTCTCCAATACTAGTTTCTCTATCAACACCAAACTACATGCACAGTACACACTTCATATTCAAAATTCAACCAAAATGGCGTCGTTTAACAAAGCCTCGGAGTCCCCGGGGGGGGGGGGACCATAAATGCCCCCATCTTCCGCCCCTCTCTCGGTGACGACTCGAGCTGCCTGGAATCACTGTCTGACTCTCTTCTTCATTTCTGCAACATTCGCGGCCTTTCCTCTAACTTTCGCTCTGTTGAGCACCACCTCTCCTTCTCTAAACCTCATCTTCTTTTTTCTAACTGAGACTCAGCTGTCTGAGGCAACTGACAGCAAACCCTTTTCTGTATCCTCCTACTTTCTCTATACTCATTTCAAAGCCAAAGGTGGATGTTGCGTATATGTACCCAACGACCTATTCTCGTGTTCCTGAACTAGATTCTTCTGAATTCTCTACACTCTGGCTTCGGCTTTCCTGTCATTCTCTTACTAAATATATCTGCGCTGTTTACTTATCTCCTAATTCTACTGACTATCAAAAATTCTTTGACTATCTTACTTCTACGATGGAACACATTCTATCCATTTCTCCTTTCTCCGAAATCTCCATTCTAGGAAATTTCAATGTTCACCACCACCTTTGGCTCTCCTCTCCTTTCACTGATCCACCTGGTGAACTAGCCTACATTTTTTCTATCCTTAATGACTTAGAGCAGCTTGTACAGCACCCTACCTGTATCCCTGACCGCCTTGGAGAGAGCTCATACATATTTGACCTCTTCCTTACTACTAATCCTTCTGCTTGCACTCTTAATCTTTTCTCTCCGTTGGGCTCCTCCGATCACAACCTTATCACCTTAACCTGTCCTAATGCTCTGGTATGGCCTGTAGACCCTCCAAAGAAACGTTGTCTGTGGCACTTTGGAGCTGTGGATTGGGAGGCCCTCAGGCAGTACTTCTTTGATTTTCCCTGGAATGATTATTGCTTCCATGGACGGGAGCCATCTGAGTGTGCCTTGCGCATTACGGAGGTTATTCTCTCGGGCATGGAAGCATACATTCCTTTCTCATATCCTCTGACTAATGCAAGAAAGCCTTGGTTTAATCACCCTTGTTCTAATGCTGTCCGCAACAAGGAGAGGGCCTATAAAAGGTACCGGAGCCAACCTACAACTGAATCACATCTTTTATACGTTTCTGCCCGGAATCGTGCTAAGTCTGTTCTTCGCTCTGCTAAAAATAGTTTCATCCGTACTAAATGCTCTCAACTCTCCAATTCGAATTCTTCCCGCTCCTTCTGGCACCTTGCCAAAAATCTTTCTAACAACTTTACCTCATCATCCTTCCCTCCTCTTTTCCACTCTGATGGCTCTGTACCTATTTCTTCTACTGATAAAGCAGATCTCTTCGCTCAGACACTCTCCTCCAATTCCACCTTAGATGATTCCGGTGCTGTTCCTCCATCACTTCCCCCCTCTGACTTCCTCATGGCTGACATTAAAATTTCTTCAGCTGACGTATTTTCTGCCATTGCTGGCCTCAGTACCAACAAGGCATATGGGCCTGATGGAGTCCCTCCTGTTGTTCTCAAGAACTGGGCTTCTGTGCTTACACCCTGTCTAGGCAAACTCTTTCGCCTTTGTCTATCAACTTGTACTTTTCCTTCTTGCTGGAAGTTTGCTCTCATTCAGCCAGTACCAAAGAAGGGTGTCCATTCCCAACCCTCTAACTCGTCCAATTGCTTTAACATTCTGTATCTGAAAAGTTTTCGAGTCATTTCTTAAAAGAAAAATTTTAAAGCATCTTTCCTGTCACAATCTTCTTTCTGATCGCCAGTATGGGTTCCGTCAGGGACACTCCACTGGCGATCTTCTCACCTACCTTTCAGACTCCTGGTCATCCTCCTTTCGGGACTTTGGCGAAAGCTTTGCCATTACATTTGACATCTCTAAGGTTTTCGATCGAGTCTGACATAAATCTTTAATTTCCAAACTGCCCTCTTACGGTTCTATCCTTCTATCTGTGCCTTCTTCTCTAGTTTCCTTTCTGGTCGTTCTATAGCCGCTGTTGTAGACGGCCATCGTTCTCCTCCTAGATCTATCAACAGTGGTGTTCCTCAGGGCTCTGTCCTATCATCAACTCTCTTCCTTTTATTCATCAATGACCTAACCTGTACATCTAACCTTATCCACTCTTTTGCTGATGACTCCACCCTTCATCTTTCCATTTGGTTCAACAAACAAGGGCTGAAGCTATGGCACACCTAATGTCTGACTTGGCTCGTATCTCTGACTGGGGTAAAAATAATCTGGTTATTTTTAATGCATCAAAGACTCAGTTTTTACACCTATCAACCCGACAAAATTTTCCACAGGTATACCCACTAATGTTTAATAATATTCAGCTTAATCCTGCATCATCCTTGAACATGCTTGGGGTTTCATTTACTCGGGACTTATCTTGGAAAGATCATATTACATCTCTTTTAAAATCTGCTTCCAAGAGATTAGGTGTGCTAAGCCGACTCCGTTCCTTCTTTTTAACCCCTGCACAATTGTTGACTCTATACAGGGGTTTCATCCGCCCCTGTGTGGAGTATAACTCTCATGTGTGGGGAGGCTCCCCACATACAGCTCTTCTCAATAAGATGGAGTCAAAGGCTTTTCGTCTCATTAACTCTCCTCCTTTTACTGACTCCCTTCAATCTCTGTCTCTTCGCCACACTGTTGCATCTTTATCTCTTTTCTATCGCTGCTTCAATGGTCACTGCTCCTCTGAACTGTCTGCATGCATTCCTCCACCTCTACGACCGGCGCGTAGCACCCGTCTAGCAGCAAACTCTCATTCCTTTTCTGTCCAACTCTCTACTGCAAGAGTTAACCGTTACTCACAGTCCTTCATTCATGCAACAGGTCAACTCTGTCTGTATTTCCTGCTTCCTATGGTCTCCACTGTTTCAAACTCAGTGTGTCCTGGCATCTCGAAATGATCAGATCTTGTATTTGGCTCTCTCTAATATTTTGTTTTTCTATTGGAAGGAACAACAATTGCGGGCTCGCGGCTTTTGTTTCCTTCATCCTCGCATAAAAAAAAAAATAATAATAATAACACTGAAAATTTTGATCATAAATCTACAACATATCAACATGGCTGCAGCAACAGGTTGGCCCTTACGAGGCAGCTCCTTTCAAGGGGTACGACTACACTACATGGAAAGTTTTAGGTAGCAAAAAACAAAGATGTGAAAAACACAAAATGTGTGAAAACAAGGGAAGGGAAAAACAATGCATCCTGATAATAACATTGTATCTCTTCTTCAGGCCGACCTTGGTTCCACTGAAACATAAACACATCAGGTGCAACGACGATAAGACATTCTTTCTGTCTCTAGTCTTAGCACTGTTTCTCCGTAGAGTTACCCCAGGTATTGTAAATCATAGAATGAATCTTTAGAAAGCTGACTATATATGTTGCATCACATTTACGGTAACTAAGTAGCTCTTTATTCTTTCCACAGCAATTTTCTCGTGACTAGTACTGTGCTGTAGCATTACTATTGCTATAGTTCAGCATTCAAGACCTGGAGACAGTAGATTTAGGCCAAGTACAAAATAGACACGAGAGTTGCTCATTTTTTCCTGTGATTTCGTCATCTGCTTGGTCGCATGTATCACTGCTCTGAATTGTTTTACGAATGAACGCAGTGGTAGGTAGTTGGTACGTACCATCATCTATTCATGTAATGTACTCGTAGCATTGCCCATTTTTTCCTAATGTTAATTTACACGGAGTGACGAACCTAATGATTTCCTATAACCCTGAAAACCATTTATAACGCTGGTTGAAAACCATTATTCAGACCACAGGGTGAAGTGGAGCCTGCTATGGTGTCTTGTAAACTAGGTGGAGGGACGCAAACGCGGCGCCCATCCAGGAACCAAAACTTCACACTTTTCCGGTCCTCACCGTGGCGAGATACTGTCCATTGCAAGGGAATATTGGCTCACTGCATGGGATAACACTGCAAGGACGATTGCTTGCCTATGACTGCTGGGACTGGTCGGCCAGACAGACCGGGTTATTCAACTACCATTGCTACTTCTACTACTATTACTACTACAACAAGAACTACTACTATTACTACTACTATAAATGGAGTAAAAACCCTCGCCATATATCTTTTTTTTTTATTATTCCTCTGTATTTAGTTGTTTTTTAGGGAAGTGTAGGTTGATGACATCACACACCGCCTGAAGTCATTTACCCAGACTTCCCGAAACCGTTTGATAAGATATCCCATCTCAGACTACTAGAAAAACTAAAAGGTCCTGGCCTCTCTAACACATTTTGTTCATGGGCTGGTGATTGGTTAATGAATCGCAAGCATTGTGTTGTGATAAATAGCAAATCATGAGACTGGCTAGAAGTTACAAGTGGAGTCCTCCAGAGTGAACTCTAGGACCAGTTCTTTTCACTATTTATATCAATGTTCTAGAAAGTGGACTCGTTTCTAAGGGAGCGGAATTTGCAGATGCCACGAAGAACGGCAGTAAACTAATTACGAAAGTAGACTATCACTTTAAGTCTATACAAAACGACCTGGAAAAGTTTATAAACTGGAGTGAAAATTGTCAAATGAAATTTAATGTAGATAAGAGGGGAGTAATGCACTTTGGTGTAAAAAAAAATAAATATGAATATCACACGTTCGATACCCCACTGACGGAAGTAAATGAGAACAGTTTTGGATTTATTATCAGTAACGGCCTCAGAAACTCAAAACCGTGTATCGAAACCAGCAACAAGGCAAGCAGAATGATCGGCTGCATCGCAAAGAACTTCATGCATAAAAATGCCCTATGTAATCTTCAAGCTTTATACATCATTAGTTGGACCTCACCTAGAATACCGTGTGCAGCACTGGTCCCCATGCCTTATTATGGACGAACACAAACTTGACAGAGTGCAACGCAAAGGCACAATAAAGAGCTCATCTCTGCGAGATTTAGCTTACGAAAAACGACTAACTATTTAAATACGTTCTCTTAAAAAAAAAAAAAAAAAAAAAAAACTCAAAGGAGGTCTAATATAAGAGTTTAAATTTCTTAACAGATTCAGCGATGTTGGATATGACAATCTGTTCATAAAACATAATGATACCATGACTTGAAATAAAGAAATAAAACTCCAAATCAAGAGATGCAAAACTAAAACTAATATTCGTGTCCTGGAAAAATGGAATAGGCTACGGTACCAGGAGGAGTAGCAAGTGCAAACACCAGAGATAGGTTTAAAATTCGGGTAGACAAATATTTTAAGACTATACACTATAACTAAATGAATGGTGTTATTTCCAGGTTGAAATGTATGCCGTCGATACTGAGTCGTTTGTTTCATAGTGAGAACATTCGACGATTGTGTATTCCCTTTCCTTTAGAGATCTATAGACTACATATAGATTACACAGTGTATCTGTATACCTATTTTGCCTTGCTAATAAAAATTTCCATGCTTGTTCTTTCTATCAATCATGGTGTTTCTTTTTTTTTCTTTTTCTTAAGGGTTTGACCGGATGGTGAGGTGGTTGGGGGAATGCCTTTGTCTTTTATATCCCTTTCTCTTACACTTTGGTTGTCTTAGTAGAATTCGCGTTCCCCCCCCCCCCTAACAGATAACCTCGTCATCGGCCAATAGGTTACTTTAATTTATTCCTTTTTCTCGTTGTTCTCTCCTCTTCCTTTTCTCCCTTTGTCCTATTCCCCCCTCCTTCTTACCCTCAGCTATTCATTCTGACCTTCTAAACTTCATCGTTTTTCTTCTCCCATCGAGTCTCACCTTCCCATACTCCTTCTCTTCCATTCCTTCCTTCATTCTGCATTTTTTGTTGTTCCTCAGTTGTGACTTCATTACCCTTCCTAGTTATCTTCTCTTTGCTTTCTCAGTCTTCCTCTCTTAGCCAAATGTTTGTTCCCTTCTCGCCTTGTCTCTCTTTCTCTTCTGACGCTTTTCCTCCTCCTCTTCCTCATCTTTGTGTTCCTCCCCCCCCCCCTGCTACTTCAGGCGTTTTTCCTCCTCCTCTTCCTCATCTTTGTCTTCCTTCCCACCCCCTGCTACTTCTCCTCCTCTTCCTTCTTCTCCTTCTCCTCCTCCTCCTACCTACCTACCTCCAGCACCACTCCTACTTCCCTTCCTTAGGCATCACTCCGTCACCGGTCTGCCAGTTGCGCCTCCCACCCTCCCCCCACAGTAGGGTCTTGTGGTAGGGGTACGGTGCTCCCTCAGGCTTATTACGGCTTTGTACCTAATGCTCCAGAGTGATGGCTGGTGGTGGTGTGGCAGTGGGGAGAGAGACGTTAAGGAAGGAGATAGAAAGTGGTGAGAAATAAGGGGACGGAATTGTAAAATTAAATTAGGCAGTGATGGGGAATAATGTATGAGAGAAAAAGTGTAAAGAAAGGAAATAGATGGTTATGAGATGGTTAAGGAGAGAGAGAGAGAGAGAGAGAGAGAGAGTCTGGGGGTATTTGCCCAAGGAACATTTGTTCCAAGCTTATTGTGAGTGGGTGAAGTGGGAAGTGTTTGGAAAAGTGAGGGAAAAAGATGAAGATAGAAAGAATGAATAAATGAATGAATGAATGAATTGGACCAAATATAGTAGGTCTCCACACTGTGGTAGAGAAACCTAATAATTATCATTTACATAAATCTAAAACAAAAGGACGTTTGTGATAGCTGGGAAACGCTGCTTCATTGCTGGATAACGCTTCTGAGCTGATTGTTTAAGCGTTACAGTTATATATATCATTGATTACAACAGTCAGATGGATTGTATAAAAAGAAATTAGTTGCTTCTCTTTTGCTTTTCGTATCAATAATGTTTTGGTTACCAAAAGAAGTATAGTCATTGTTAAAACTTTTATTAATTACTCGCTGTTAAATGGGAAAGTGCGTCATGCTATCATCATTATCAATATCATAACCGTTATTATCACCGTAATAACTACTTCACATAACAATAACAACAAAGGGAATAACACCAGGAATCTAGTTTGAAAGTAGCATTGTCGATAACAAAGCATACCTCCTGGGTGGCCCCATCGTCGAGACTCTTCGAATATTCTAGTGCACTGCCCAGTAACTCCGCCGTTACTCACCACCCATCGCCGTGACTCTTCGAATATTTTAGTGTACTGTCCAATGACTCTACCGATACTCACCGCAGTGGTTGGCGCCACAGCCGCCCCTCCTCCAGAATGCTACAGATGCCTCTTGCGTCCATGACGGACGAGTCTTCTACATATGAGAAGTGGGTATAGTCATGCAGTACGTTGTGCTACTTCGTGTCTTGGTTATGAGCCCTTGTCACCAAACATGTACCTTTTGTGTTTGTTTTTTTGCGGCAATAACAAGGGGGGAGGGGGTGCGTGCGTGTGTGTGTGTGTGTGTGTGTGTGTGTGTGTGTGTGTGTGTGTGTGTGTGTGTGTGTGTGTGTGTGTGTGTACTTTGTATGCTTGCTATGTAGCCTTTTATGTGTACAGCTTTCGCTTATATGTGTATGTGTGTGACCCAGGTGAATATAACTTGCTTTCCTGTGTACGTGTAATAATGATTGAGGATATAAACGAGCCTTACTTATATGTGTATCATTATCTCTTTCTTGGATATGACTTAGACTAGTACGTGTGTGTGTTTACGTGTGTTTTGTGTACGTGACATAATTCTGTGTGTAAAATGACCCTTGCGGAAGTGAATCTGGCGTAAGCGTGTGCATGTAACCAATGTAGTTTATAAGAGCAGTTTATATTTGT
>NC_136976.1:30126009-30196009 GCF_032717465.1 Coenobita brevimanus | reverse complement strand
TTTAAGAAAAATAGTCACCCGAGGAAAGGAGGCGAAGAGAGTGAGAATTTAATATTAGGGTATGTTTTGCCTTCGACTGCAAAAACATGAAGCAATAAACAAACAACTACATTACACTGTACAGATCGCCTCGTAAACAGTTGTTCTCCTTACCAACTGTTATTGTTGCTGATATGGCATCAGACTTATCCGAATTAAACGCGGTGGAACGCAGGGTGAAGTTGTCATCCTCCATCACTCCTTTCCGGGATAGGGAGAAAGTTGGCTGATTTATATAATCAAGTAATGGAAGAGTTCAGTTATGTTGAATGGTGTCCGGGAAATTTTTTTCTACCTTGAACTCATGTTTCATTTTATTATATATGACCTTATAATTGGTGGAACTATCTTTGAGCATAGAAAAATACATAAAACTACTTGGATTTCACCATGTGGTAAATATTGTAATCAGACTGACCACATTGCAATTAGCATAAGGCATAGGAGTTATTTGCAAGATGTTTGCGTAAGGAGGGGAGCAGATATAGATAGTGATCATCAACTTGTTGTGTCATAGAATAAAATAAAACTTAAGAGAAACGTAAATGGTAATTGTACAGGAGGTAATAATTATGATTTTGATGAGCTGAGATGTAGGAACAGGTTTCTAGTCCTGCAGACTTTGATGGAATCTGAAGACAATGATATTAATCAAGTGTGGAGAGAGGTAAAAGTGATTTTGCATGAGAGTGCTAAGGTTACTATTAAGAAAAAAGGGAAGAGCGAGAAGGAAAAAGTGGATGTCAGATGAAATTCAGAAAAGGAAAGAGGCGAAGTTAAAAAGTGAAGAACAACATGTTCATGGCCAGGTATTTGAAGTACTTAGAGCAAAGTACTGGAGTTTACATTCTGAAGTAAAAAGACTAGTTAGACGTGATAAAAGGAGGCTATATGATGAAAAGGCAACAGAGACAGAAATTAAATTAAGTAAAAATGACGGTCAGAGCACAAGAGCAGAATATCAGGCCATAAGGAAGTTAACTGGGACTGAAAAGAGAAGGAAGGATATACCTGTACGAGATAGAAATGGTAATTTGATGGCAAGATTTGGATATAAAAGATAGGTGGAAAGAGCATTTTGAATCTGTTCTAAATAGACCAATCCCAGCTGAGGGGGACAATTTGCCAGCCGAGAGAAATTTACACATAGAAACAGGGGATATAATCTTGGAAGAGGTTGCAAAATCTATAAAGGCATTAAAGAATTTTAAAGCCCCAGGAGAGGATGGAATATTTCCTGAAATGATGGGTTGATGAATGCACTTTTGAAACTTTTTAATGTGGCTTAGGATAATGGTGGAATTCCAGAAGCGTGGAAAAATGGAGTTATTATAAAAGTACCAAAAAAGGGAGATTTAAGTGTGTGTGGAAATTGGAGGGGGATAACTTTGACACTTGTAGTTGCAGTAGTCTTGTTCCAAAATCTTGTTGAACAGAATAGAGCCAGTAATTGATAAACTTTTAAGAGAGGAACAAGCGGGATTTAGAAAGGGTCGAGGTTGAAATGATCTGATATTTATTGTAAGGCATCTAATGCAACAAGCTAATGAGATGAAAATGCCACTTGGTATGTGTTTTGTGGATTTTGAAAAGGCGTTTGATAATGTTTCACGTGGAGCTATGTTGAAAATTATGAGATTCTATGGTATACCAGAAAAGTTTGTATATATTATTAGAAGTATGCCTGAAGGTATTTTTTGTAAAGTAATGGTGGGTGGTTCTTTGAGTGATCTATTTGAAGTTAGGTCAGGAGTGTTTCAAGGAGAAGTTCTTTCGCCATTGCTGTTTGTTTTGGTTATAGATTATGTTATGAGAAAGGTTGTAAGGAGAACAGGTGCAGGAATTAACTGGAATGAAAATAAGAAGCTGATGGATTTGGACTATGCTGATGAATTTGTACTGATTTACGGAAGTATTTACGAGATGCAGAGGGTGCTTGATTGTCTAGTGGAGGAAGGAGAAAAAGTGGGATTGGTAATAAATTGTGGAAAGACTGAAATTATTAATATGAACGTGGGGAACCAAATCGATTGTGTAATTGGGAATCATGTGATGAAAAATGTAGAAAACTTTAAATATCTGGGAACGATTGTATCATCTAATGGATCATTAAACAATGAAACTGAGGAGAGGATTTGAATGGCTTGGAGAGCTGTTGGAATATTGAAATCTGTTTGGAATAATAATATGCTTTCGGTACATACTGAAGTGAAAATTTACAAGTCCATGGTTAGACCAATTTTAATTTATGGGCATGAGTCATGGTACAGTACAATTGCAACAGATCAGAAAGTATTAGGATTTGAGAATAAAATACTGAGAAGGATTCTTGGGGTAAGGTGGCAAGACAAGAGTTACAAATGAAAGAGTAAGGGATATTACGAGAGTGGAACCAGTTAATGAATATGTGAGACTGTCTCGCTGGAAGTGGCTGGGGCACATATACAGAAAAGAAGGTTGTTTAATACAGGATGTGCCAGAGTGGATTGCTAGAGGAAGAAGAGGTAGAGGTAGGCCGAGGGAAATCTGGTTGAGGACAATGAAAAAAGAAGCAGGAGAGGAGTGTTGGTGGGACCTGGCAAGAGACAAATAATGGTGGAAAGAGTTCATGGAGGCTCTATGCATCCCGTGGGGTGCCACAGGAAGTGATTGATTGACTGATCGATTTTTTTGCTCGAAATTTTTTTTGCGTATTTTTTTTATCTTGAGAATTATTTTTCTCGCAAGTAACTCCTTCTTCATTAGTATGAAGTCAGATACGAAATAAATTAAACGGAAATCGATGGAAATACACCAATGGAATAAGAAGTAAAAATGAAAATCAATAGAAATACGTGAAAAACCTACCCAAAACGAACATAACCTGGCCTAATTAACCTATCCTAATCAAACTAAACCTATCCTCTCCTAAAGTGGGGGAGGAGGCTTTGTCCCCCAGACCCCCATGTAACATTAACCATCAGATCGCCACAAAATCTAACACTGAAAGCCGCTCATACTCTCCATGCATAACTGTGAAAGTTTCTTGTCATAGGGAAAAGGTGTAGTTACGGCCTATTCAGCCATCTTGGCACCTTTAGGGATAGAAGCCGTCCCAACTTGGCGACCATGTGCACGATTACACAGCCAAACACGATTGTCCTCTCTGTACCAACATGGATTACCTCAATTTTGGTAATTCGCCTACATGAGAGTACACCGTGTGAAGGTAAAATCTCATAGCTGGCCGCGTATTTTTTTTCCCTTTTTTAACTGCGGCGATAGCCACCAGGTAAATGAGTGGCCAGCGTTCTTCTTTCTCTTCTGGCGGATTTGTTAAAAGGAGGCCTTTGGAGCAGCTTTGTGGAACTCTTTCCTAATGAATGTATTTATGAAGGCCTCACCTAACCATTTCAATTTCTCCGTGAGTGCCTGTTAAGTCAGTGAAGTCTTTTGCACTTTGAAAAAATGAAAATAAAGATTAGACATGGGAAACACAAGTTAGTTTGTAGACTACATCTGACAATCATAGATATTTATGATGTTCATTTGGTCAGTTTCCATGACTTCAAACAAAAGAGGATCCCGGGGTCCGAAAAGTATGCATTTTTTAAAGTTATATGATCATTAACTTGAGTTATTGATTTTCTTTTCCTAGTAATTCTCCCTTTCTTATTAAACAAATGACACGTTGTACTAAACTGATTTTTTTTTTCATCTGATTTGTCGATTGACATCACACGAAATTTTCATCCATAAATTTGTAGTTACTTTAACACTTTCTTGTTCCAGTGATTCATTGATCTGACTAAAATAGTCTAGTGTTATCTGAAGTAGAATACTTTACTTGCTCTGAACACAAGATGATTAGTGGAAACTGTATTAACATTCCTAGGCTCACATGACTCACTCATAACCTCACTGACAGCTAAATAAGATTATCTGACTATGCTGGAATAAAATACTAGATTACATTTTCCCCAAAGATGAGTGAGTTAAACAATCACGATGACTGCAATCTCATTACAAGAAATATTTTTAAACGTCAAGCAACAGTTTGATATTTGCTTGTTCACTTGTGTCCTTGGACCACGGTTCTCATGGTAAATATTTATTCCCTTTAAGCCGGTGCCACACTTGGTAGAAAACAGCTAACATGTTAGCCGTTTTGGGTAGTCGAATGACCAACAGTTAGCGGGATTCAGCTTGTTAGGAGGATTGTTGCTACAGTAATTAATCAAATGAACTAAATATCAACTTTTTAATTGTTTTCGACTATGAATAAATTATTTCATCGGAGGAGGAGGTAAGTAATAATGAAAGCGGTTAGCAAAAGAGGCTAACATGTCAACCACTTTTAACCAGAGTTATCATCAGAAGGATGATTAATCATTGAGATTAGGTTCAAAGCATGGCCTACGTTACTTATGGCAAGAGGAAAAAAGAAAGTGATTAAATGATGTTTAATATACATGTATCAGATAACTGGAGTACACAAAATTCATTCACTTCATACATGAAGTAATAACGTTATGAAGTTACCCCCTACTTCCTGACTAAAAGAGTGAGCTCTCGTTACCAGTTCCCGCCCCGGAGGGGCTCGGGGAAGGGTACTGTAATCAATCGGTTGTCTGTTTGTTTGTCTATCTGTCTGTCAGCAACGTTACGCGAGAACTAGTGCTGCGATTTTGACTAAAATTACAAGGATAATGGGCTACGACCCTCTGATCACCTGATTAAATTTTGGCCCAAATTGGGCCAAGGCTCAGGCTGTAGGGCCAAAAAATATAAAGAAAAAAATAAAAAATCGTTTTTACGCCTTAACTCCTTTCAAATTCGTCAGATCGACAATGAAACCAAAACCTACAGGTGCATATCTCAAATTTGCATCCTATAACATGTTCATAAACATCTGGGGAGTCATCCCCCCGTTAGCGGTAAGGGAGGTCAATGTCAGGGGGTCGGGCCGAAAATTCCTATCTATCTATCTATCTATAGCCCGACGCCCTAATCCCGCAAAGGGTGGCAGCAGACAAAACGCCTCCAAGTCGCTCTGCCACACACCATTTGCCTACCCCCCCCAACTCACTCCCCCTCCCTCATTTACCTCTCAACTCCATCCCTCCACCTCCTCCTCGGTCTACCCCTCCCTCTCCCTCCCTCCACCTCACCTACATACACCCTCTTAGTCAGTCTTTCATTTTCCATTCTCTCCACATGTCCAAACCACTTCAGTGTATTTCTCCTAATCTTCTCAACCACATTCACATCCACTCCGCAAAGTTCCTTCACTTCTTCATTCGTCAACCTGTCCCTCCATGTCACTCCACATGCTCCTCTCAAGTAACTCATTTCCACTGCTCTCACTCTTGACTTGGTCCCCTCTTGCAAGGTCCACGCCTCGCTTCCATAATTCAGGGTAGGGATCACAATAGCACCATGCAGTGACTTCTTAACTTCCATACTCACCTCCCTATTTCTCATCACTGCTTTCAGTGAACCAACAACCTTCCTTCCGTGCTGTACCCTTTCACGCATTTCATCCCCCAAAGTTCCATCCTTACTCATCACACTACCCAAGTACTTGAATGCACTCACACTCTCCACATCCTCACCAACCAACCTCATTGTACATTCTGTGACTTCATTCCTCTCAAACAGCATAACTTTACTTTTGTTTACATTAACTTTCAGATTCCTCCTCCTACACACTGTCCCACATTCATTCACCAAACCTTGCAACTCCCATTCATCTTCACTCAACAATACTGTATCATCAGCAAACAGCAACACCGGAATCTTCCAAATCTCACCTTCATTCATTAGAGCCACCCCTACATCCACTGCCCTACCCTGCACCTCCTTAACAACCCCATCCATGTATATATTAAACAGCCATGGAGACATTACACAACCCTGTTTCAGTCCCACATTGAGATCAAAGAACTCACTCAGCTCACCATCCACTCGCACCGTAGCCCTAGCTCCTTCGTACATACTCTTCACAGCATTCAGCAAGTTCCCCTCCACTCCATATATTCTTAATACCTTCCACATACCTTGCCTATCTATTCTGTCATAAGCTTTCTCCAAGTCCATGAAGGCAGCATACATTTTCTTTCCCTTCTCTAGATACTTCTCCACTAAACATCTTAGAACAAATTTCTGATCTACACACCCTTTTCCCTTCCTAAATCCCCCTAGTTCTTCTCCAACTAGCTCCTCTGTCATATGCCTAACCCTATCAATGAGTATTCTACCATATATTTTACCAGTCACACTAAGAAGGCAAATACCCCTATGGTTACCACATACTTCTCTCTCCCTTTTTCCATTATATAAAGGAACAATTATACCTGATTTCCAGTCCTCTGGAACCCTTCCCTTTTCCCAAGCCAATCTACACAACTTCCATATCCACTCCACAATAATCTCACCCCCATACCTCAGCATTTCACCACACACTCCATCAATTCCTGGGTCCTTTCCCAACTTGATCTTTTTCATTGCTTCCACTACTTCCGTCCTATTGATCTCTTCCTCCCTCCTCTCATCTCTTCTTCTCCCAGCCATTCCCCAACCACTTATACTCGCACTGCTGTCACTCTCTACAATCAACAAATCCTCAAAGTGCGACTTCCATCTCCTCAATTTCTCTCTCTTCTCCACCATCTATCTACCTATATACCTAGCTGCTTCCCCCATGGAAAGGGAGGTAGCCGAGACAGGACGACACACTCCCCATTTACTCATCCATTCAAACACAGTCCGTAATGAGTAATGATGTGGTAGAGCTGTGATGGTCGAGTGATACTGTGATGGTGCTGTGGTGATGTCGTGTCCTCCAAGTTGTGTGGTTTAGAGGTATAATCTTAGACGTTAGTAATACATTGCACTCCACCCATTTTAACTAACACTTGTGTTTTACAAGCTCCCATTTTCCCAAAGATTAACAAATGAAGTAGCTTCTCTCCGTTCATGGGATTTTACAGCAATACTTATATGATACAAAGCATATGGTTAATAACTTCTTCACTTGTAATGAGCAGAAAAAACACACTTGACGCATATTATCATCACAGTAAGAATATGTCGAAACATTGTATGGGATTAGAGGAATTCATGGCCATCTCGTAAAATTTAATTTCATTGATGTGTTTTTAAAAATTAGTTCAATCAACTGTTTTATTCGGCGTTCAACTTTGTATCAGTCCTCTATAACTTCATTCCTACACAGTGGACCTCTAAACTGCTCCTGCTTTCGTTTCCTTCATGAAATATTTCTGGAGGTACTGGAGGGGCAGAGGAGAGGCTGCTGCTTTACTACCACTTCCTTCGTATATTCCTGTTACAAGAACATAAATTATTCAATTATTGGTAAGCTATTTATCTGACAGAAGTAAATATGAATACTCCCTGCTAATATGAAACCCTCTCACACACAAAGAATTGCATTTTCCATCCTCCCTCTAGTACCCTGGCTGAAAAATATCCCAACAGGCTTGTAGTGTATATACGGTGCATAAACTTCCCATCCCCCACATACTCTCTACCATGTGTATGTATTTCACTCCTCTATTTTTCCATGTTTTTCCCTTAACCTACGTTTCTGTCACATAATTGTCCTCTCCCATTCTCCTCTCTGCCTTTTTGTGCTTTCCTTTCTATTCTTTATGGAGTTTCCCTCTTCCTTTCTTGTGCTTTCCTTGCACTTTACATACAAATGTTAATTAATTAGTTTAATTAATCAATTAATATGTTTATTTATTTACAGTGTTCCACTTAATTTCGAGGCAATTTTTATTTTTTTCTGCTGCGGTGCTTGGTCATTATATATTTTCATTAATATAAAGTCACTCTGATTTTGCTTCCGCTCATATAGTTTCATTCCATTTTTATCACAGTTACAGGGCCATTTGCCTGTTTTCCTCCTTGCATATTCCTGTTTTTCAACATCTGTCACCTCTCGTCCTGCTCTCACTTCTGCTCATTTACACTTATCTCTACCATTAATTTCTCTCTCTCTCTCTCTCTCTCTCTCTCTCTCTCTCTCTCTCTCTCACACACACACACACACACACACACACACACACACACACACATCAGCCATCCACGTCACATCAAACAGCCGGGGCACTACGTCTCGGCTTCATTTCCATGTTTAATCAGTGATTCCCAAACTTATTCATTAACTGCTGGCTGAGGTTCGAAGGCAGGGTAAACAGCACGGCAGGGAGAGAACGGACGAATGGTCCACAACTCTACTTTTGGATTTTATTCCGCTTTGTGTTTCTGTTTCATTTCCTGCAAAATCCCAAGAATTTGGTTCTTTCTGTTCTATACTAGATGCTTTGAATGTTGAGCGACATCAGATTATACCAAAACGCAATACTTTTCCCATTCTGGTAACTGTGTACACGAAATGGTTTATCTTTACATACAAATTCATCAATACACTCTTGGCAAGGCTTTTTTGCACATAACTTTTCAATCATGATTATATTATTTCTGATTTTACTTTGGAGCCAAAATGTAATATTAGTGTAAGGAAGCAAATAATACTAATATCGGAGTCCCCACTAAGAGTATAGGTACACTTCAAGAATGTTTTAGAGGTTGGCTCTTGATGCTTGGTGTGACGCTACCTTATGTCATACTAAAGTTGGGAAGCAGAAACGAAATACTGAGTTGAATTCTTGTGAAAAAAAGAAATATCAAAGTGCACTTTCACCTAACAATTCGCAGCTAAACAGAAAAACGCCAAATTGAGAGATAGAGATCATTTAACTGTGTATGTGCTGATTTGTGAGGGACAAAGGCAGGAGAAAATGTCAAAGGTCATCGCTGTCTCTGTACGTACAGTGTTTGTTTGTTTGTTTGTGTGTGTGTGTGTGTGTGTGTGTGTGTGTGTGTGTGTGTGTGTGTGTGTGTGTGTGTGTGTGTGTTGAAGTGACATGGTATGTGCGTGTATTTCAAAGACACGTGTACACATGCAAATGATATTCCTCTCCGGCAAGTGTGTGTATTCGTGGCACCGATCCCCACGCGCCTCACATCTATATTATATATTTACAAACCTTCTTAACCTAATTTTGCATGATAGTATTATATTTTTTCAATTCAAAATGCTTTCGTATACTTCACAACCAATATATAATTATTGATTAAGTGAAAGTATTAGAAATAAAAATTCTTTCTGATAATGCTAACCTGCAATGAAGACTTGTTTATCCAGGAATCTGGTTAAGAATCTTGATAAATACAATGTTAGGGCAGGCAAGCAGGCAGGCACCTACGAACACCGTGATTACAACATGGCCTCACTTCCTCACTAGGGTCTGCAGCTTGAGTCGACACCCAATGAACATAATTAATACTGTATGTACTTCTGACGATGCTCATGTGTAAAATAACTCTCCCTCCCTCCCTCTCTCTCTCTCTCTCTCTCTCTCTCTCTCTCTCTCTCTCTCTCTCTCTCTCCATTTCTATTAAATTTTACCTTCTGTTGGTCTATGAAATTTCCTTCCATCACATCACGCAGTCTCCACACGCTACACAACCCCCAGCACCTCTCTCTCTCTCTCTCTCCCTAGTGTCTTACCACGCCTTGGAGATTTATTGAAACTCCTTGCCTCACACTGTTCACTTATCGCTAGCTTGGATCGGGTCACGTCAGGTCAGGTTGGGTAAAGCTAGGTGTACAAAATGACTGGCAGAGACAAATGTGTATGTATGTATGTATGTATAAGAAAGGAGGATAACTGCAGTCAACATGGTGGCTCATGGTTGGCAGCCCATTTAAGTGGGATTAGAATTCTAGAGTAAGGCATGGATAGTAAAGACTATGATACGCTCTTTACATCACACATCTTACACGTATCATTGTTTTTTGCTGTGCTCTCGGATAATTGTCTGCTCAGTGATACAATTCGTCTGCGATTCTTACAGCATTAGATTCGTGCAATAAGATTCTGTACGTACCCTCGGTTACGTAGGTTCAGTACACCTCACATTTTTTACGCTGAATAAGCAGTTCTCTTTCATTCCCACAACAACAGCGTGTAGCAAAAGGGCAGCACTCCGATAGCAGACTTGTTGATATAAGCACAAGAATAGCCAATGTCACATGATAGCCATCCTCAAAGCATCCATATCAGCTCATAATCCGTTGAATGTCTCATCAAACTAGGCATAATATTTTGCATGAATAAGTGATGAAGTGTATCGTCACATTCTTTAAATATAAGGATATTCAAGAGAGGGAGGCAGCCATTAGTAGTTGGATTAGCTATGAACGGAACTGGGGGAGAAGGGCTATATACATTTAAATGAGCGGTGAAATGATCCATCTTTAGATAAGACGTGGAACAAAAGAAACGGAGATTATCTGGCCATTGCTGTCAGGCAAGAGGAAATTAGAATGTGATACCATCCATCCATCCATCATCCAATCCTATCCTGCCCCATGAGGAGCGTAGGAACCCGGGACTAGGCAAGTTGGTCCTGATATTTTAAATGAGAGTGACCATCCTCACTCATCCCTGAGTGGCATTACGTGAGCAAGATAAACCCCATCCACTCCTTGGATATAAACCTACACAGGCTCAAACTGGAGCACCTTATTTACCCACTGAATCACCAGACGCCATAATTTGGTCATATAGTTACCACCCAGCTTAGTAATGGGTTTTCTGGTGTATAGGAAACCATTTGGCTCGTCACTCAGTGTAGAGTCACCCATAAGCAGAAGGAAGAGGAAAGAAAAAAGGAAAGAAAGAAGAGGGAGTGTAAAGTCACCTGTAGCCAGAAGAAAGAGGAAAGAACGTAGGAAAAAAAGACAGAAGAGGAAGGAGATAAGTGACGAAAGGAATGTGATACACAGCACAAAAATAAACAGTTCTTGAACAAAGCCAAATATTTGCTTATCAGTCCCGTGTGGCAGCACGTGAGGGTATTAACGGTACAGTTCCCAGGGATGCTGGCAAAGAGGAGGGGGAGGATGTGACGGTAATCCTTGCGAACCCAGGGGGAAGAGACGGGATAGGCCTAGTGACCTCACTCACTACCTCTACTCGGGGCTTCCAACCTGCGGCCATATCACACGCCCCACACCCCAAGGTCTAAAGAAACAATTCACTCTGAATCAATACCTACATGTTAATATCCATCATCTATTTCTTCTCTCATAATTTCCACATGGCGTCTTTCCTTCTAATTACCCACTATCTACGTTTTAATGCGAAAATCTCCTTTATAAACATATCACATAAATATAACATCGTCTTGCCTTTCCACATTTTTCTTCCTCTCAGCATCTTGCCAAGTTCCTTCGGATTCCTGAATTGAAACGTTTCCCCGCCACCATATCTGTTTCCACTCCCAGAATGGGCATTTCTGATATCACCTGGAAGTCAAGGGTAGAAAGGCGTAACAGACTTAGCAGTGTGATATGGTCGACTTTAACTGTTTAGCAGAGAAAACAAGGAAAATGTTTGCTAATAAATAATGTCAATGGGCTCATCACTGTATGTATATAAAGAACAAAGGCATCCTATCATGACCAACAAGTCTATTGTATTTACCTGTTCTCTCATGTACAGTATTATTATTACAGAAGATGAAGAGAGAAAAGACAGGCCAATCAAATGAAGAAAAATATCCATACGCCATAATACAGGTGCTCTTTGTTCATTAAAAAAAAAAAAAAAAAAAAAAAAGAATAACAAGTGGACCAACTGTTGTGAGTTGAAGTTTGGAGGGAAGCTAATCTGGGGAAGCGAATTCTACAGACATGCGATTTGGGGAATACAGGAATTCTGACAGACAGAAATTCCGGAAATACACAGTATTTTTAGAACAAGGGTCAAGTCGTGGGCGCTATCTGATACCCGTAAAACACGGGAGAAGGCGTGGAGAGATGGCACAATGGATTCTACTTCAACTGAGCATTTGTCATAAAAGTATCAGTAAAGCAATGCAAGAGAGAGAGAGAGCATTTTTTCTCTCTTGTAGGGAAGGTTATTTGCAATTGCTAGATAATTATATTCTTCTTACAGCTTTGTAATGAATTTTTAAAAGTTGTTTTAGAGCAACATCTCCACATCCATACCACATGGGTAAGTAATATTCGAACGGAGGGCGCACATGATTCTCGTAAGTTGTAGCTAACTGCTCTTCAGTGATGAAGTTAAGGACACTGTACAATAATCCAACTCTCTTTGAGTCGGTTTTGGCGAGTGATCTAACATGAGAGGTCCAACTGAAAGTGTTGTTCAGCAAAAAGCCAAGAATTTCAACGCTTTTGGACATAGGAATGCAGGATGCACTGAAGGTAAAACAGAAAGCAGGGAATATCTGTTTGTTAGAAAACTGGAAATATTTGTTTTTCCTAGTATTAAAAGAAACAATGATATTTTGTTCCCCTTCTGTGATCCTGGGTAAGTCTTGATATAAGGGGCTTGCTGTGCTGCACGTATGGTAAAGTGTAAACTAACTGTGATGCGTTGAGTCATCTGCGTATGACTGAATGAGATTAAGGATGGCAGACAAGAGATCAGTATCAATGAGAATCCAACCCATAATGACGAAAAAATATTTCTTGCAAAACACCTACCACGCTGTTTCTCAGCGAATCCCACCTAAACACACACACACACACACACACACACACACACACACACACACACACACACACACACACACACACACACACACGCACGCACGCACACACACTAGCCCACCTGTCATTCAAGTGCTGGACTTCACACCATCTCCCCCCACACCCTATCACCTTCCCGCAGTTCCCACGTGCCACACCACCCCCTCTCTCCCTCCTCCTCCCCTCTCCTACCGCCCCAACATCATATCCAGGCACATGGCCAGTTACAGTAAATCACACCACCAATGAGACAGTCAAGTCACGCGTCACACAATCACACCACCACTCATACAGTCATCCACATTCGACTGTCAGTCAAAAAGGCTGTCGCACATCGTCTCACATTCAGTCACACCACTTGGTATACTGTTACTCACACAGTCATCAGTCACTTGATTACAAGCAGTCACGTGCGCTGACTTCCCGCGGTGACCTGAGTCTCTGCGGAACCCTACGTGGTGTGACCTCACCCACCGACACGTGATCCAGCAAGGGGTTTATAAGCTGGAGGGGAAGCTCGCATCCTTTCACTCATAGCCCAGCATTTGACTGACGCGCATCCAACAGCCTTCTGAGGGTATCACCAGCAGTCTGCCAGAATGTGGCCCAGTACAAACTCTTCAAAGGAGAATCTGCCGCCGTTCTTCACTGAATCCCTGCAAGGCTCAGGACGTCAGATTATGCATGTTGCTGAGGCTACGTCCTTCAAAAGCCCAGTGCGTCACCATCCATACGACACTCCCGCAGACCCTCTTCAACACACTGGACGTCACCATCATAGCGATGTCCGGACAGGATCCTATCAGGAGCACAGAAACATCCCAGGGACAGTGGCCGGCCAAAGTACAGGAGGTCAGGACCGACACTTGGCAACACTAGGGTCTGTGCAAGACGCTACTCACCACCGTCCTTCAGTCACTTTCCGAGACGGAGAACATCACAACACAGGGGCAGCGGCTGGACAAAGCACAGGAGGTCAGGGCCGACACTTGGCAACACTAGGGTCTGTGCAAGACGCTACTCACCACCGTCCTTCGGTCACTTTCCGGGACAGACATCACCAGAACCAAGGGGCAGTGGCTGGACAAAGCACAGGAGGTCAGGACCGACACTTGGCAACAATAGCGTCCGTTCAAAATGCTGCTCAACCCCGTCGTTCAGCCAGTTTCCGAGACAGACATCACCAGAACCAAGGGGCAGTGGCTGGACAAAGCACAGGAGATCAGGGACAACACTTGGCAACAATAGCGTCCGTGCAAAATGCTGCTCAACCCCGTCTTTCAGCCAGTTTCCGAGACACAGAACATCACCGTCATCACGCTGCACGGCCTCAGCGTCCTCCTGTGTCGCTGCGCCCATGGAAGCTCACAGTGATAGATCTACCTGCACCACCTGTCGTGACTAACAGGTTGCCCCCTCGCCCACCGCTTCGTACAACAGTGAGAATTCCAGTGAGGCCAAAGGGGCGGGTGCTGGACCCACGACGGAAGGACACGCTAGAATGGTTGCTGCTGAAGACTAAGCCTGAAGTCGATTACCAGGCATTGTATGAAGAGATTATTCTTCGGCCTCTCAAGCCCGGGGATAAAAATTGTATTCATGAAATCTATTATGAACATTCATAACTACAATACTGTATGTATTCATTGCATCCATTACGATCATGTCCTATTTTATAATTATGTTCAGTTTAAAATAGTTTTTTTTTTTTTTTTTTTTTAAGTGACAAATTGTTTATTCCTCTCTTTTGCATGGTTGAGTTCATTGAATTTTTTTTTGGGATGACAGGGCAAGTACTGTACAGCTGAAATGGATAATAAACAAAGTGTAAGGAAAATGCTGCATAAAGTTAAAAATCCTAATAAAAAAAATGAAAGGGGATGAAATAATATTTCTACTCGAGATTAAACCATCCTAGGAACATATTAGAAAATTATCAAGGAAAAAAAAAATGGTTGACAGGTTTTATATCTGGCATAACTAGGTAGATTAGGCTCATTGGTCATGTACTCTAAGTTAGTTAAATAGCTGAGTTTAGATATCTCTCAGTAGAAACAAGACAGAACTTGGCATGATATGAGAGATATAATTCGTTTCCGAAGTTATCTGCTGAATAACTGGTCAGTGTAGCTTAGGAAGAACAATGAAAAATAAAAGGAAGGTGGATGAAAGTGTGAAAACTCTGTACGAATAGAAAACAAAAAAATGGAATTGTATAACATGCAGTGGAAAGAGACAAATGAGGCAGAGCACAAGTTCAAGGGTGTAATAGCACAGCAAGACACAAAAGTGAAGGGAGTGAGAGCACGAAGAAATAAGAAAAAGAATATGACACGGACGATGAACGAGCCAGTGAGAAATAGCTGGTGGTACGGCAAAAACGAGTGATCAGGAAAAAGGGAATTTTAAAGGATGGGAAGATGCTTTTGAAAATGCTCCTAGGTATGGGGCTATTAGTATCATATTTGAAATGGTGATGCTTAGATGCAAATAATTCCATTATTACATTCCAACGCAAAAATGTATGTTAGAAACAACAGTACAGGGATAATAATAATTATGTTTGAAACAACACTACAGGGCTACTAGCAGTTTAAAAGGTAGGATGAATAACACCCATAATAATAGGATAATATATATAACAAGGTGAAATTATTTAGATAAGAGGATCGCCATCGTATAAAATAGTCAGCCTACATAATAACTGCAGTACGACGATTTTCCTACTCCTGTCTGACTATACGATTAGACTTAAAAAACAGACAAGGACATCACAGATGAACGTATGATCAACTACCACCTACACCTAACTTTAACAGTGGCGAAAAAAAAAGGAAAATTCCAAACTCCCTCTAAGAGACTCTCTCTCTCTCTCTCTCTCTCTTAGGAATTATGGATGGAAGTTTCATTTCAAGTATCTCCTCCTTGACACATTAGGTAATTTCTTCGTACACATAATATGCAGCACCTGTACGCGGTTACCAGCAGAGGATGTCGCCTGTTCCTCGACAGAGCAATGAAAACCTAGGTTAGGTAAAATTTTGCTAGGCCGGACGTATTGATTGGTTAAAGAATTCCTGTTATCCCGTAAGGGTGGAAGGGACTGGATGGGTTTAAGGGAGTAAAGAGAATGATGCTGGAGAGAGAGAGGGAGAGAGAGATAATTTTGCTTGCTAGAGGTAACTCCACCGATTACATTCACTTTTTTTCCCTGGGCCGTTTTGATGTTATTTTTGTTTTTCTCGTATCCTGCATCCATTGCCTTGCCTTTGAGTATCATATGTAAGTCCTTCACTTACCTCATTACTGCCATACCACTGTCCTCTTTCCTACATCCTGCCAATCACACCACCAGCCCAGCTCTCCTCACCCACCTTTCTTGACCTCACTTCACCTCGACCCACCTCACCTCACCTCTCCTCACCCATCTTACCTTATCTTACCTCACCTCTCCTCTCCTCGCCTCACCTCACCTCTCCTCAGCTCACCTCACGTCACCTTACCTTATTTCTCCTCACCTCACCTCACCTCTCTTCATACCACCCTACCTTACCTCACCTCACCAAGCCTCACCTCACCTCTCTTCATCCCACCTTCCCCTACCTTATCTCACCAAACATCACCTTACCTTACTTTACCTCACTTCATCCTATATCACCTCATCTCACCTCACGTTTAGTTCCTAAACCTCCCCATCACCACTCATTCCTGTCATCAGTACAACTCCCACAAACTAGTTCCTGATATTAGAGAGATGTATATGGTCACATGGTAGAATATCCTGAAACTGAGAAAGGGAATGTCACATAAATTCCGAAAGGTTATATGCACTGTCTAGGTGTCGTTCAGTGCTCTTCAAAAAGTCATTAAAATGGCGTAACGAACTGAAAGACTGGAAATGTATTATTCACCATCTGCTCTCATTCAGACAAGTTCATTCAGTGTTTTTTATGTGCGAAACCTCGCATAGATATTTTAGTATGTATTCTATAGCAAAATGAACTTATCTGTATAATTGAGCTTACGAGTGACGAACTATAACGGAGATTATTTATCTAATATTGCAGCGGGCTTTCATACACTATTTCACTGAATTCATTTCTCTCTCTCTCTCTCTCTCTCTCTCTCTCTCTCTCTCTCTCTCTCTCTCTCTCTCTCTCTCCTATGTCCTTATCGTAAGATGTCAGACTACCAACAACAGAAACAATAAAAAAAGAGCAACTACATAATATTTACTTACCTTTGCCGAGCTATACCTTAATATTAATAATTTTGCAGATGTAATATACTGCATGTATTACAGATGAAAAAAATGTTAACATCTTCACTATGATGGCAGTTTAAAAATTAAATATTTGCTATCCTTTGAAGACTTAATAAACTTCGTGGCAGGGAATGCTAAACAGAGAGAGCAACTTGATAGAAACAGATAGGGTGATATGCAGGCGATTCGTCTGTGGCCACCACTTCCGGTGTCGCACAGCATGTTCGTGAATGCACAGAGTACCCTATGCGCACAAGTACGCAATGTTACATCTCGGGTTTTTGGTCATATAATTCTAAATAGGTAGCTTTCTCTGCCTGGCTGATGGATTAGTTTATATCTGCACACTAACTATCACTGTTATCAAATAAACGGAGTCACCTGCTAGGAATTATATACATAAAGACAGGGGTGTCGTACAGATTACTTTTTGCGCTGGGTAATCTGTGCATGCACGAACTTGGTGCTTGTGACCCTTTGCAGAAAATGCCCAGACTGTTTCTTCATACTTACGTGACGGAACTTCATGCACAGAGTAATTTGGTCACGCACGAACTTTTTGCATGTGACAGGATGAAGGCGTCGGGCATATATAGGAAACCTTGTAATGAAGGAGGCAAAGACAAGCTTCACTGTACATTTTCACCATGACATATCTCGCCAAAGCTACACACTAACGTCCCGGGCAGACAGAACAGATAGAAAAATAGTATCTGAATAAGTTGATTTTTTTTTTTTTTTTTTGCCATAGGGTAGGATATATGCAGTGTAGATACAGGGTGAGAGCATATTAAAGCTTGTGAAGGATGCAGGAAGGAACAACGGGTGAGGTAAGGACTGTTGGGTGAAGAGGCAAGTTTTCTTATCTGGCCTGCTTAGAAAGGGAGAAGGAAGGACGAAAAACAGTAAAAGCAGAAGGAAAGATTGTAACGTGAGAGGGAGGACTTTGGACGATGGAAGGGAAAGGTGACCAGAGGATGAAGAGAGACTTGTAAGGACAGAAAGAAACAGGATACTGGAAAGGGGAAGAGCGGGAGAAAACTTGGGATGTGAAGGTAGAAGAAAGACTAGACCACAGGAGCTAAGTTGGAAGTTTGAGAGACAAGAGATACAAGCTAAAATTCTGTTCCCATTTGCTCTTCTCTCTCTCTCTCTCTCTCTCTCTCTCTCTCTCTCTCTCTCTCTCTCTCTCTCTCTCACACACACACACACACACACACACAAACACACACACACACACACACACACACACACACACACACACACACACACACACACACACACACACAGAAAAAGAAAAAAAAAATAGGTTGCCTTTAAACACTAGGTAGTAGCAAAAGGAACTCTTTTCCCTCACACCAAACATTGTACAGGAAGTTTACACAAGGGCCTGTAAATGCTGTAAATGTTGTTCGTGTGTGATGGCATTACATTAGTAGAGTTCTTCTTGTTTACAACTTGATATTCATGAAAGCTGCTGAAATAGTTTGTTTAGTGGCAATGAAATACTGATATTTCCTTCCAAATTTGCATGAAAGTATTTGCATTTCAGTAGTATGGTTATATGAGTAATATTAAAAAAATAAAAAATAAAGCTGAATGAGAAACTAATGGTTCTCTTCCCTTCACTGATGTATTATTGATGAAACGTGAAAACGAAACACTCAACTTCTCGGTTTATAGAGAGCTACTGAGTGCATTACTATTCATACTACAGTACTTCTAAAATGTTAATTATTTTATCCGTGTTACTAGGGACACTCAGCATTAGTAGTCCCCACCAACTGGATGTGGAAAGCACTTAGATATGGAAAATATTTTTAGATCTAAAATATCCCAATTGGTTTACAAAGCAAGCTTATTTCAATGCCAGGGAAGGACTTTCTGTATCAATGCCACCATCACAAGAACGAGATAGTAAGCCATATATCACAGTACCAAACGTGTCAAACCTTATCCTGGTCAAGTCCGTGAGTCATGATGTAAATGCTGCATTTATATATACTTCCACCAAAGAACAAACCCATTAGTAATGAAACTGCAGGGGTGTACAGAATTTCATGAAAAGATTGCGAGTTTATATTAGTTAAACTGGAAGAGATACACTGGTAAAACGGAAAGGAACATAAGTATGCACATAAGACAGGCAACACAAATAATGTAGACTATGTTTACTCCTCTGAAAACAACCGTATAATCGATAGGAATTCCAGGGAAATGCTATACAAATGTAGGAATAAAAAAAAAAAAAAGTTTAGGAGAGGATGTGTGAATAGGGAGAATAATAATTTTAACGTAAGTGATGGCATGCATAAAACAGAACCAGGAATCAGGGGACTGGTGGTTAGGTCCTTGCCGGTGGTCGTAATCCCTCACTCAGGTAGTGGACAGCGTTGAGGGAGAGTCAGGTAAAGTAAAGTTGTGGACAAGGTTGAGAGAGCGTCAAGCAAAGCTCGTTCAGGTGCGGTTAGTGATATGTGAGGTGTAGCCCATGACGCTGGTTTTAAGCCCTCACTAACGGAGGAGACAATGTTGAGCGAGTGTCAGGTAAAGTCAGGTCAAGTTGGGTTGGGGAAATGTGAGGTGTATCCATCTATATAAATAAAAGAACCGCTTTGTTTGTTGGCTTGATTGCCCTAAAATCACGCCCAAACCACGGGCCAGAGACTCACAGACCCATATATATTCTGCATCAGGGTGACCAAAGGATACTTTTAGGCGGGTCAAAATTCAGATCTAGTTCATTTGAAGTCGCGGGGAGAGTGTTCGACTTTCTGGCCCAGGCTACGCCGGGTACCCCTGCAGCCCAAGTTTTGGCATGGAGACTGACATGACCTCCAGTTCGGATATAAGCAATGAGAGGTTGACTTCCAAAGTCATTGGTCGGAGGTCATATGAGGTCACCGATAATCCATGCTCGAACGACTCATCCCAGCAGCCCAATTTTTGACATGGAGATTCACATGACCTCCATTTAAGACTTAGGCTATGTGAGGTTGACCTCCGGAGTCATTTGAGGCCACCGGTAATACACGTTCGAACGACTGGACCTAGCAGCTCAGATTTTGCCATGGAGACTCACATGACCTATAGACAGAGAGAGAGAGAGAGAGAGAGAGAGAGAGAGAGAGAGAGAGAGAGAGAGAGAGAGAAAGAGAGAGAGAGAGAGAGAAACACTTCCCGCCATACTTGTAATTCTTTCAGATAAATAATATAAAAGATCTACTAGAGGCATGCACCTGTCTAAGGCACAGTCATTCTATCTGAGTCTGTCACAAAAACAAACACACACTCTGTCGCGTTGCCAGTCACTTGATCACCACCAGTCACAATCTGTCCACTCCACTCCCACAGTCAGTCTCACTAAGTCACACGAAACGCAGTCACTCACACCAGTAACCGCTAGTCACACCAATAGTTAATAACCGCGAATCACGGTCAAACCAGAAGTCACAGTTAGTCAAACCTCCAGTAACACATTTAATCACAACACCATTCATACACTTTCATCGCCAGTTGCAGTCAGTCACTTAGTCACACATTCACGCGGTCAGTCATAGTCATTTACTATACCAGCCACACAGCCAGTCCGTCATATCACCAGCTAAAGTCACACCGACAGTCAGTCAGTCTGGTACACCGATATTTATAGTAAATCACATCATTGTTGAGACAGTCATCACACGCGTAACACAAGCACGTCACCAGCTACACAGTCACACCACCACTCATACAGTAAACCATAGTTGACAGACAGTCACTCAAAAAGGCAGTCACACATTCAGTCACGCCACATGTTATTGTGGCAGTCACACAGTCATCAGTCACGTGATCACAAGCAGTCACGTGCGCTGACTTCCCGCGGAGACCTGACTCTGGACGGAAGGCTACGTGGCATGACCTCACCCACCGACGTCTGACCTACCAAGGGGTTTATAAGCCGGCGTGCAGCTTCGCATCCCATCACTCATTGCCCAGCTTCCGACCGACGCATACCCCACAGCATCCTAAGGGTACCTTTCCACATTGCCCGATTCAGCAGCGACCAGCAGTCTGCCAAAATGTGGTCCCGCACAGACTCCTCTAAGGAGAACCTGCCGCCATTCTTCACTGAACCCCTGCAAGGGTCTGGACGTCAACATAAGCATGGTACTAGGGCTACGTCCTTCAAAAGCTTAGTGCGTCACCATCCATACGGCACTTCTGCTGAGCCTCGTAAACACACTGGACGTCACCATCACAATGATACCGAGGCAGGACCATCCCAGGAGCACAGAAACACTCCAAGGGCAGCAACAGGGCAGAGTACAGGAGGTTCGGGCCGACACTTGGCAACAACAGCATCTGTGCAAGACGCAGTTCACCACCGTCCTTCAGTCAGTTTTCTAGACGGAGAACAGCACCGCAACCCAGAGGCAACAGCCGGACAGACAGGAAGTCAGAGGAGACACTTGACCACAGTTGCGCCTGTGCAAAACGCTACTCACCATCGTCCTCCAGTCAGTTTCCGAGACAGAGAACATCACCGTCATCATGTCGCACGGCCTCTGCATCCTTCTGCGTCGCCACGCCCGTGGACGATCACACCGATAGATCTACCGGCATCTCCTGTCGCGACTAACATGTTGGCCCCTCGCCCACCGCTTCGTAAGACAGTGAAAATTCCGAAGGAGCCGAAGGAGCGGCTGCTCGATCCACGACGGAAGGATACGATGCAATCGTTGCCGCTGAAGAATACGCCTGAGGTCGATTATCAAGCATTATACGAGGAAATAATTCTCCGGCCTCTTAAGCCTGGTGATCAGAACACTATTCATTATATTTATTACGACAGTTTATAATGGTACTCTTATGTATTCATTATGTCCATTATGATGATTTATAATTTTATAATGATGTTTAGTTTGCAAATAAAGATATGTTTTAGTAAATAAATGGTTTATTCCTCTCTTTTGCATGATTATTTACACACCTTTGAAATGTCTTGAGGGAACTGACAGAGAATTGTTAACTGAAATGGATAATAAACAAAGTATATGGAAAAAGTTGCATGAAGTTAAAAGACCTGATAAACAAAATATGAAGACGTTAGAAGAATTTTACTTAAGGTTAAGATTAAACCATCCTAGGAACACATTTGCCTAAATATCTTCATTTATTAAATGAAAATAGTAGTCAAATATAATACCTGGCATATCTAAGAAGATTAGGTTCATTGCTCTTGTAAAGTCGTTAAGTAATATAGTGTACAGAGTAACATAAGTTAGTTAAATACTGTAGTGTAGGAACAGAGTGAGAAGATACTACAGCGCTTGGAGGATGGAGAATGGAACAACGGGTGAGGTAAGGAGGGAGAGACTGTTGGGTGAAGAGGCAAGTTTTCTCATCTGTCCTGCTTAGAGAGGGAGAGGGAAGGGGGAAAAAACAGTAAAACCAGAAAGAAAGCTTGTAATGTGGGAGGGAGATCTTTTGAAGATGGAAAGGATAGGTGACCAGTGGATGAAAAGAGAATTGTAAAGATAGAAAGAAATGGGATACTGGAAAGGGGAAGAGCGAAAGAAAAATTAGGATCTGAAGGTAAAAAGACGATCCGACCACAGAAGCAAAGTTGGAGGTTTGAATGACAAGAGATCTATCTATTTACCTATTGCCAGACGCCATAATCCTGTAGGGGGTGGCCATTTGACTTTGAGTTATTTGTTTTATAGGGAGGGGCACTAACCCTCCACCAACCCATTTGGTGACACGGAGGTAGCACGTATGGTTTGGTCATATGGTTACCACCCATTGTTGTAAATGGCTTCTTGGCTTGCAGGAAACCATTTGGCTTGTCACTCAACGTAAAGCCACGTGTAAAGGAAAGAAAAGCAATAAGAAGTGACAGGATGGATGGGAAAAACAGCAAGAGAAGAGGGCAGGCAAAGAAAAAGAATGATGAAGGCTAAGGAAGAAGTAGACAGTACTGCATCAAGTGAGTGGATGATGGTCGCCACCACCTACCACTAATGACAAGAGATACATGTCAAAATTCTGTTCGCATTTGTTCCTTGTCGCGCGCGCGCGAGCACACACACACACACACACACACACACACACACACACACACACACACACACACACACACACACACACACACACACACACAAAGAAAAAAAATAAGTTATTCTTAAACGATAGGTATTAGCAAAAGGATCTCTTTTCCCTCACACCAAACTTAGTTTAGGAAGTTTACACAAGGGCCTATTAATGCTGTAAATGTTGTTCGTCAGTGTGTGATGACACTACATTAGTAGAATTCTTCTTATATACAATGTGATATTGATGAAACCTGGTGAAATAGTTTGCTTTGTGGCAATGAAAAACTTATTTGTTTTCTTTCATCAACTCAGATTTGCATGAAATATTCACATTTCAGTAAAAGTATGATTATATGAGTAATCTTCAATAAAGTTTAAAGCTGAATGAGAAACTAATGGTTCTCTTTCCTTTACTGATATATTAGTGAACAAATGTGAAAACCAGACACTACTTTTCAGTTTACAGACACCTACTCAGTGCATTAGGCTATTATTCATACCACTATTCTTCTGAAATGTAAGCTATTTTATGCAAGTTACTAGGGACACTGAGCATTAGTAGTCCCCACCGAATGGATGCGGAAAACACTAAGACATGAAAATTATTTTTAGATCTAAAATATCCCAATTGGTTTACAAAGCAAGCTTATTTCAAAGCCAGAGAAGGATTTTTTGTACCAAACCCACCATCACAGGGACGAGATAGTAAGCCATATATCACAGTACAAAACGTGTCAAACCTTATCCTGGTGACGTTCGTGAGTCATGATGTAAATACTGCCTTTAGATATACTTCCACTAAAGAACAATCCCAGTAGTAATGAAACTGCAGGGGTTTACAAGATTTCATGTAAAGATTGCGACTTACTTTATATTAGAGAAACTGGAAGAGATATACTGGTGAAACAGAAATGAATATTACTATGCGCGGAAGACAAGGAACACAAATAATGTAGACAATGTTTATTGCTAAAATATAAAAAAAGTAATCGATAGGAATTCCAGGGAAATGCTATACGAATGTACTAGATAAAAAAAAAAAAGTAGGATAGAAGAGGATGTGTGTATATGAAGAATAATAATTTTAACCTTAGTGATGGCAGGCATAAAATAGAACCAGAAATGAAGGGATTGGCGGCTAGGTCCTTGCACGTGGTCATAATCCCTCACTCAGTTAGTGGACAGCATTGAGGAAGCGTCAGGTTATGTAACGTTATGGACAGTGCTGCGGAAGCGTCAGGTGAAGTCAGGTCGGGTACGGTTAGGGAAACGTGAGGTGTAACCCATAACGGTGGTTTTAATCCCTCACTCAGGTAAGGGACAGTACTGAGGGAGTGTCAGGTAACGTCAGGTCAGGTACAGTTAGCGATATGTGAGGTGTAACCATCTACAGTATATTTATAAAAGAGCCGCTTTGTTTGTTTGTTTGCTTGCGTTTCTATCAAGCCAAAAACAGGGTCCAGAGACCCCCAGACCCATAAATATTCTGAATCAGGGTGACACAAGGACGATTTCAGGCAGGCCAAAATTCAGATCTGGGTCAATTGAGATCACCGGTAGAGTGTTCGCCTTTTTTTAGCCCTGCCAACGCCGGGTACCGCTGCAGCCCAATTTTATGGCATGGAGGCTCACATAACCTCCAGAGAGAGAGAGAGAGAGAGAGAGAGAGAGAGAGAGAGAGAGAATCTTCCCGTCATACATGTAAATACATTAAAAAAATAATATAAAAGATCTACTAGAGGCATGCACCTGTCTAAGGCACAGTCATACTACTTCACTATGACGCTAAAACACACACTCTGTCCCGCTGTCAGTCACTTGATCACCACCAGTCACAATCTGTCCACTGCCACTCACATAGTCAGTCTCACTAAGTCACACCAAACGCAGTCACTCACACCAGTAACCGCCAGTCACACCAACAGTCAGTCAGTCACCGCCAATCACAGTCAAACTAACAGTCGCTGTTAGTCACACCTCCAGTAACACATTTAATCACAACACCATTCACACACTTTCATCACCAGTTGCAGTCAGTCACTTAGTCACACATTCACGCGGTCAGTCATAGTCATTTACTATACCAGCCACACAGCCAGTCCGTCATATCACCAGCTAAAGTCACACCAACAGTCAGTCAGTCTGGTACACCGATATTTATAGTAAATCACATCATTGTTGAGACAGTCATGACACGCGTAACACAAGCACGTCACCAGCTACACAGTCACACCACCACTCATACGGTAAACCACAGTTGACAGACAGTCACTCAAAAAGGAAGTCACACATTCAGTCACGCCACATGTTATTTTGCCAGTCACACAGTCATCAGTCACGTGATCACAAGAAGTCACGTGCGCTGACTCCCCGCGGAGACCTGACTCTGGACGGAAGGCTACGTGGCATGACCCCACCCACCGACGTCTGACCCACCAAGGAGTTTATAAGCCGGCGTGCAGGCTCGCATCCCATCACTCATAGCCCAGCTTTTGACCGACGCGTACCCCACAGCATCCTAAGGGTACCTTTCCACATTGCCCGATTCAGGAACCACCAGCAGTCTGCCAAAATGTGGTCCCGTACAGACTCTTCTAAGGAGAACCTGCCGCCATTCTTCACTGAACCCCTGCAAGGTTCAGAACGTCAACATAAGCATGGTACTAGGGCTACGTCCTTCAAAAGCTCAGTGCGTCACCATCCATACGGCACTTCTGCTGAGCCTCGTAAACACACTGGACGTCACCATCACAATGATACCGAGGCAGGACCATCCCAGGAGCACAGAAACACTCCAAGGGCAGCAACAGGGCAGAGTACAGGAGGTTCGGGCCGACACTTGGCAACAACAGCATCTGTGCAAGACCCAGTTCACCACCGTCCTTCAGTCAGTTTCCGAGACGGAGAACATCACCGCAACCCAGAGGTAACAGCCGGACAGACAGGAGGTCAGAGGCGACACTTGACCACAGTTACGCCTGGGCAAAACGCTACTCACCATCGTCCTCCAGTCAGTTTCCGAGACCGAGAACATCACCGTCATCATGACGCACGGCCTCTGCGTCCTCCTGGGTCGCCACGCCCATGGAAGCTTACTCCGATAGATCTACCGGCATCTCCTGTCGCGACTAACATGTTGGCCCCTCGCCCACCGCTTCGTAAGACAGTGAAAATTCCGACGGAGCCGAAGGAGCGGCTGCTCGATCCACAGCGGAAGGATACGATGCAATCGTTGCCGCTGAAGAATACGCCTGAGGTCGATTATCAAGCATTATACGAGGAAATAATTCTCCGGCCTCTTAAGCCTGGTGATCAGAACACTATTCATTATATTTTTTACGACCGTTCATAATGGTACTCGTATGTATTCATTATGTCCATTATGACGATTTATAAGTTTATAATGATGTTCAGTTTGCAAATAAAGATATGTTTTAGTAAATAAATGGTTTATTCCTCTCTTTTGCATGATTATTTACACACCTTTGAAATGTCTTGAGGGAACTGACCGAGAATTGTTAACTGAAATGGATAATAAACAAAGTATATGGAAAAAGATACATGAAGATAAAAGACCTGATAAACGAAATATGAAAATGTTCAAAGAATTTTACTTAAGGTTAAGATTAAACCATCCTAGGAACACGTTTACCTAAATATCTTCATTTATTAAATAATAATAGTAATCAAATATAATACCTGGCATATCAAAGAAGATTAGGTTCATTGCTCTTGTTATGTAAAGTCGTTAAGTAATATAGTGTACAGAGTAACATAAGTTAGTTAAATACTGTAGTGTAGGAACAGAGTGAGAAGATACTACAGCGCTTGGAGGATGGAGAATGGAACAACGGGTGAGGTAAGGAGGGAGAGACTGTTGGGTGAAGAGGCAAGTTTTCTCATCTGTCCTGCTTAAAGAGGGAGAGGGAAGGGGGGAAAAACAGAAAAACCAGAAAAAAAGTTTGTAATGTGGGAGGGAGATCTTTTGAAGATGGAAAGGATAGGTGACCAGTGGATGAAAAGAGAATTGTAAAGATAGAAAGAAATGGGATACTGGAAAGGGGAAGAGTGAAAGAAAAATTAGGATGTGAAGGTAAAAAGAAGAGCCGATCACAGAAGCAAAGTTGGAGGTTTGAATGACAAGAGATCTATCTATTTACCTATTGCCAGACGCCATAATCCGGTAAGGGGTGGCCATTTGACTTTGAGTTTTTTGTTTTATAGGGAGGGGCACTAGCCCTCCACTAACCCATTTTTGTTGACACGGAGGGAGCACTTATGGTTTGGTTATATGATTACCACCCAGCGTTGTAAATGGCTTCTTGGCTTGCAGGAAACCATTTGGCTTGTCACTCAATGTAAAGCCATGTGTAAAGGAAAGAAAAGCAATAAGAAGTGACTGGAAGGATGGGAGAAATAGGAAGAGAGGAGGGCAGGCAAAGAAAAAGAATGATGAAGGCTAAGGAAGAAGTAGGCAGTACTAAATGAAGTGAGTGGAAGATGGTCGCCATCACCTACCACTAATGACAAGAGATACAGGTCAAAATTTCGTTCCCATTTGATCCTCTTCGCGCGCGCGCGAGCACACAGACACAGACACAGACAGACACACACACACACACACACACACACACATACACACAAAGGAAAAAAAATAAGTTATTCTTAAACGATAGGTATTAGCATATGGAAGTCTTTTCCCTCACACCAAACTTAGTTTAGGATGTTTACACAAGGGCTTATTAATGCTGTAAATGTTGTTCGTCAGTGTGTGATGACACTACATTAGTAGAATTCTTGTTATTTACGACTTGATATTGATGAAACCTGCAGAAATAGTTTGCTTTGTGGCAATGAAATACTTTCTTGCATGAAATATTCACATTTCAGTACAAGTATGGTTATATGAGTAATATTCACTAAAGTTTAAATTTGAATGAGAAACTAATGGTTCTCTTACCTTTACTGATATATTAGTGAACAAAGGTGAAAACCAGACACTCTGCTTTTCGGTTTACAGAAACCTACTCAGTGCATTAGCCTATTATTCATACCACCATACTTCTAAAATGTAAGTTATTTTATGCAAGTTACTAGGGACACTGAGCATTAGTAGTCCCCACCGAATGGATGCGGAAAACACTAAGACATGAAAATTATTTTTAGATCTAAAATATCCCAATTGGTTTACAAAGCAAGCTTATTTCAAAGCCAGAGAAGGATTTTTTGTACCAAACCCACCATCACAGGGACGAGATAGTAAGCCATATATCACAGTACAAAACGTGTCAAACCTTATCCTGGTGACGTTCGTGGGTCATGATGTAAATACTGCCTTTAGATATACTTCCACTAGAGAACAATCCCAGTAGTAATGAAACTGCAGGGGTTTACAAAATTTCATGTAAAGATTGCGACTTACTTTATATTAGAGAAACTGGAAGAGATATACTGGTGAAACGGAAAGGAATATTAGTATGCGTGTAAGACAAGGAACACAAATAATGTAGACAACGTTTATTGCTCAAATATAAAGAAGTAATCGATAGGAATTGCAGGGAAATGCTATACGAATGTACTAGATAAAAAAAAAAAAAAAAAAAGTAGGATAGAAGATAATGTGTGTATATGAAGAATAATAATTTTAACCTTAGTGATGGCAGGCATAAAATAGAACCAGAAATGAAGGGATTGGCGGCTAGGTCCTTGCAGGTGGTCATAATCCCTCACTCAGTTAGTGGACAGCATTGAGGGAGCGTCAGGTTATGTAAGGTTATGGACAGTGCTGCGGAAGCGTCAGGTGATGTCAGGTCGGGTACGGTTAGGGAAATGTGAGGTGTAACCCATAACGGTGGTTTTAATCCCTCACTCAGGTAAGGGACAGTACTGAGGGAGTGTCAGGTAACGTCAGGTCAGGTACAGTTAGCGATATGTGAGGTGTAACCATCTACAGTATATTTATAAAAGAGCCGCTTTGTTTGTTTGTTTGCTTGCATTTCTATCAAGCCAAAAACAGGGTCCAGAGACCCCCAGACCCATAAATATTCTGAATCAGGGTGACGCAAGGTCGATTTCAGGCAGGCCAAAATTCAGATCTGGGTCAATTGAGATCACCGGTAGAGTGTTCGCCTTTATAAGCCCTGCCAACGCCGGGTACCGCTGCAGCCCAATTTTATGGCATGGAGGCTCACATAACCTCCAGAGAGAGAGAGAGAGAGAGAGAGAGAGAGAGAGAGCCTTCCCGTCATACATGTAAATCCTTCAAATAAATAATATAAAAGATCTACTAGAGGCATGCACCTGTCTAAGGCACAGTCATACTACTTCACTATGACGCTAAAACACACACTCTGTCCCGCTGTCAGTCACTTGATCACCACCAGTCACAATCTGTCCACTGCCACTCACATAGTCAGTCTCATTAAGTCACACCAAACGCAGTCACTCACACCAGTAACCGCCAGTCACACCAACAGTCAGTCAGTCACCGCCAATCACAGTCAAACTAACAGTCGCTGTTAGTCACACCTCCAGTAACACATTTAATCACAACACCATTCACACACTTTCATCACCAGTTGCAGTCAGTCACTTAGTCACACATTCACGCGGTCAGTCATAGTCATTTACTATACCAGCCACACAGCCAGTCCGTCATATCACCAGCTAAAGTCACACCAACAGTCAGTCAGTCTGGTACACCGATATTTATAGTAAATCACATCATTGTTGAGACAGTCATGACACGCGTAACACAAGCACGTCACCAGCTACACAGTCACACCACCACTCATACAGTAAACCACAGTTGACAGACAGTCACTCAAAAAGGAAGTCACACATTCAGTCACGCCACATGTTATTGTGCCAGTCACACAGTCATCAGTCACGTGATCACAAGCAGTCACGTGCGCTGACTTCCCGCGGAGACCTGACTCTGGACGGAAGGCTACGTGGCATGACCCCACCCACCGACGTCTGACCCACCAAGGAGTTTATAAGCCAGACGTGCAGGCTCGCATCCCATCACTCATAGCCCAGCTTTTGACCGACGCGTACCCCACAGCATCCTAAGGGTACCTTTCCACATTGCCCGATTCAGGAACCACCAGCAGTCTGCCAAAATGTGGTCCCATACAGACTCTTCTAAGGAGAACCTGCCGCCATTCTTCACTGAACCCCTGCAAGGTTCAGAACGTCAACATAAGCATGGTACTAGGGCTACGTCCTTCAAAAGCTCAGTGCGTCACCATCCATACGGCACTTCTGCTGAGCCTCGTAAACACACTGGACGTCACCATCACAATGATACCGAGGCAGGACCATCCCAGGAGCACAGAAACACTCCAAGGGCAGCAACAGGGCAGAGTACAGGAGGTTCGGGCCGACACTTGGCAACAACAGCATCTGTGCAAGACCCAGTTCACCACCGTCCTTCAGTCAGTTTCCGAGACGGAGAACATCACCGCAACCCAGAGGTAACAGCCGGACAGACAGGAGGTCAGAGGCGACACTTGACCACAGTTACGCCTGGGCAAAACGCTACTCACCATCGTCCTCCAGTCAGTTTCCGAGACCGAGAACATCACCGTCATCATGACGCACGGCCTCTGCGTCCTCCTGGGTCGCCACGCCCATGGAAGCTTACTCCGATAGATCTACCGGCATCTCCTGTCGCGACTAACATGTTGGCCCCTCGCCCACCGCTTCGTAAGACAGTGAAAATTCCGACGGAGCCGAAGGAGCGGCTGCTCGATCCACAGCGGAAGGATACGATGCAATCGTTGCCGCTGAAGAATACGCCTGAGGTCGATTATCAAGCATTATACGAGGAAATAATTCTCCGGCCTCTTAAGCCTGGTGATCAGAACACTATTCATTATATTTTTTACGACCGTTCATAATGGTACTCGTATGTATTCATTATGTCCATTATGACGATTTATAAGTTTATAATGATGTTCAGTTTGCAAATAAAGATATGTTTTAGTAAATAAATGGTTTATTCCTCTCTTTTGCATGATTATTTACACACCTTTGAAATGTCTTGAGGGAACTGACCGAGAATTGTTAACTGAAATGGATAATAAACAAAGTATATGGAAAAAGATACATGAAGATAAAAGACCTGATAAACGAAATATGAAAATGTTCAAAGAATTTTACTTAAGGTTAAGATTAAACCATCCTAGGAACACGTTTACCTAAATATCTTCATTTATTAAATAATAATAGTAATCAAATATAATACCTGGCATATCAAAGAAGATTAGGTTCATTGCTCTTGTTATGTAAAGTCGTTAAGTAATATAGTGTACAGAGTAACATAAGTTAGTTAAATACTGTAGTGTAGGAACAGAGTGAGAAGATACTACAGCGCTTGGAGGATGGAGAATGGAACAACGGGTGAGGTAAGGAGGGAGAGACTGTTGGGTGAAGAGGCAAGTTTTCTCATCTGTCCTGCTTAAAGAGGGAGAGGGAAGGGGGGAAAAACAGAAAAACCAGAAAAAAGCTTGTAATGTGGAAGGGAGATCTTTTGAAGATGGAAAGGATAGGTGACCAGTGGATGAAAAGAGAATTGTAAAGATAGAAAGAAATGGGATACTGGAAAGGGGAAGAGTGAAAGAAAAATTAGGATGTGAAGGTAAAAAGAAGAGCCGATCACAGAAGCAAAGTTGGAGGTTTGAATGACAAGAGATCTATCTATTTACCTATTGCCAGACGCCATAATCCGGTAAGGGGTGGCCATTTGACTTTGAGTTTTTTGTTTTATAGGGAGGGGCACTAGCCCTCCACTAACCCATTTTTGTTGACACGGAGGGAGCACTTATGGTTTGGTTATATGATTACCACCCAGCGTTGTAAATGGCTTCTTGGCTTGCAGGAAACCATTTGGCTTGTCACTCAATGTAAAGCCATGTGTAAAGGAAAGAAAAGCAATAAGAAGTGACTGGAAGGATGGGAGAAATAGGAAGAGAGGAGGGCAGGCAAAGAAAAAGAATGATGAAGGCTAAGGAAGAAGTAGGCAGTACTAAATGAAGTGAGTGGAAGATGGTCGCCATCACCTACCACTAATGACAAGAGATACAGGTCAAAATTTCGTTCCCATTTGCTTCTCTTCGCGCGCGCGAGCACACACACACACACACACACACACACACACACACACACACACACACACACACACACACACACACACACACACACACACAAAGAAAAAAATTAAGTTATTCTTATACGATAGGTATTAGCATATGGAACTCTTTTCCCTCACACCAAACTTAGTTTAGGATGTTTACACAAGGGCTTATTAATGCTGTAAATGTTGTTCGTCAGTGTGTGATGACACTACATTAGTAGAATTCTTGTTATTTACGACTTGATATTGATGAAACCTGCAGAAATAGTTTGCTTTGTGGCAATGAAATACTTTCTTGCATGAAATATTCACATTTCAGTACAAGTATGGTTATATGAGTAATATTCACTAAAGTTTAAATTTGAATGAGAAACTAATGGTTCTCTTACCTTTACTGATATATTAGTGAACAAAGGTGAAAACCAGACACTGTGCTTTTCGGTTTACAGAAACCTACTCAGTGCATTAGCCTATTATTCATACCACCATACTTCTAAAATGTAAATTATTTTATGCAAGTTACTTGGGACACTGAGCATTAGTAGTCCCCACCGAATGGATGCGGAAAACACTAAGACATGAAAATTATTTTTAGATCTAAAATATCCCAATTGGTTTACAAAGCAAGCTTATTTCAAAGCCAGAGAAGGATTTTTTGTACCAAACCCACCATCACAGGGACGAGATAGTAAGCCATATATCACAGTACAAAACGTGTCAAACCTTATCCTGGTGACGTTCGTGGGTCATGATGTAAATACTGCCTTTAGATATACTTCCACTAGAGAACAATCCCAGTAGTAATGAAACTGCAGGGGTTTACAAAATTTCATGTAAAGATTGCGACTTACTTTATATTAGAGAAACTGGAAGAGATATACTGGTGAAACGGAAAGGAATATTAGTATGCGTGTAAGACAAGGAACACAAATAATGTAGACAACGTTTATTGCTCAAATATAAAGAAGTAATCGATAGGAATTGCAGGGAAATGCTATACGAATGTACTAGATAAAAAAAAAAAAAGTAGGATAGAAGAGGATGTGTGTATATGAAGAATAATAATTTTTAACCTTAGTGATGGCAGGCATAAAATAGAACCAGAAATGAAGGGATTGGCGGCTAGGTCCTTGCAGGTGGTCATAATCCCTCACTCAGTTAGTGGACAGCATTGAGGGAGCGTCAGGTTATGTAAGGTTATGGACAGTGCTGCGGAAGCGTCAGGTGATGTCAGGTCGGGTACGGTTAGGGAAATGTGAGGTGTAACCCATAACGGTGGTTTTAATCCCTCACTCAGGTAAGGGACAGTACTGAGGGAGTGTCAGGTAACGTCAGGTCAGGTACAGTTAGCGATATGTGAGGTGTAACCATCTACAGTATATTTATAAAAGAGCCGCTTTGTTTGTTTGTTTGCTTGCATTTCTATCAAGCCAAAAACAGGGTCCAGAGTCCCCCAGACATATAAATATTCTGAATCAGGGTGACGCAAGGACGATTTCAGGCAGGCCAAAATTCAGATCTGGGTCAATTGAGATCACAGGTAGAGTGTTCACCTTTTTTAGCCCTGCAAACGCCGGGTACCGCTGCAGCCCAATTTTATGGCATGGAGGCTCACATAACCTCCAGAGAGAGAGAGAGAGAGAGAGAGAGAGAGAGAGAATCTTCCCGTCATACATGTAAATATATTAAAAAAATAATATAAAAGATCTACTAGAGGCATGCACCTGCCTAAGGCACAGTGATACTACTTCACTATGACGCTAAAACACACACTCTGTCCCGCTGTCAGTCACTTGATCACCACCAGTCACAATCTGTCCACTGCCACTCACATAGTCAGTCTCACTAAGTCACACCAAACGCAGTCACTCACACCAGTAACCGCCAGTCACACCAACAGTCAGTCAGTCACCGCCAATCACAGTCAAACTAACAGTCGCTGTTAGTCACACCTCCAGTAACACATTTAATCACAACACCATTCACACACTTTCATCACCAGTTGCAGTCAGTCACTTAGTCACACATTCACGCGGTCAGTCATAGTCATTTACTATACCAGCCACACAGCCAGTCCGTCATATCACCAGCTAAAGTCACACCAACAGTCAGTCAGTCTGGTACACCGATATTTATAGTAAATCACATCATTGTTGAGACAGTCATGACACGCGTAACACAAGCACGTCACCAGCTACACAGTCACACCACCACTCATACAGTAAACCACAGTTGACAGACAGTCACTCAAAAAGGAAGTCACACATTCAGTCACGCCACATGTTATTGTGCCAGTCACACAGTCATCAGTCACGTGATCACAAGCAGTCACGTGCGCTGACTTCCCGCGGAGACCTGACTCTGGACGGAAGGCTACGTGGCATGACCCCACCCACCGACGTCTGACCCACCAAGGAGTTTATAAGCCAGACGTGCAGGCTCGCATCCCATCACTCATAGCCCAGCTTTTGACCGACGCGTACCCCACAGCATCCTAAGGGTACCTTTCCACATTGCCCGATTCAGGAACCACCAGCAGTCTGCCAAAATGTGGTCCCGTACAGACTCTTCTAAGGAGAACCTGCCGCCATTCTTCACTGAACCCCTGCAAGGTTCAGAACGTCAACATAAGCATGGTACTAGGGCTACGTCCTTCAAAAGCTCAGTGCGTCACCATCCATACGGCACTTCTGCTGAGCCTCGTAAACACACTGGACGTCACCATCACAATGATACCGAGGCAGGACCATCCCAGGAGCACAGAAACACTCCAAGGGCAGCAACAGGGCAGAGTACAGGAGGTTCGGGCCGACACTTGGCAACAACAGCATCTGTGCAAGACCCAGTTCACCACCGTCCTTCAGTCAGTTTCCGAGACGGAGAACATCACCGCAACCCAGAGGTAACAGCCGGACAGACAGGAGGTCAGAGGCGACACTTGACCACAGTTACGCCTGGGCAAAACGCTACTCACCATCGTCCTCCAGTCAGTTTCCGAGACCGAGAACATCACCGTCATCATGACGCACGGCCTCTGCGTCCTCCTGGGTCGCCACGCCCATGGAAGCTTACTCCGATAGATCTACCGGCATCTCCTGTCGCGACTAACATGTTGGCCCCTCGCCCACCGCTTCGTAAGACAGTGAAAATTCCGACGGAGCCGAAGGAGCGGCTGCTCGATCCACAGCGGAAGGATACGATGCAATCGTTGCCGCTGAAGAATACGCCTGAGGTCGATTATCAAGCATTATACGAGGAAATAATTCTCCGGCCTCTTAAGCCTGGTGATCAGAACACTATTCATTATATTTTTTACGACCGTTCATAATGGTACTCGTATGTATTCATTATGTCCATTATGACGATTTATAAGTTTATAATGATGTTCAGTTTGCAAATAAAGATATGTTTTAGTAAATAAATGGTTTATTCCTCTCTTTTGCATGATTATTTACACACCTTTGAAATGTCTTGAGGGAACTGACCGAGAATTGTTAACTGAAATGGATAATAAACAAAGTATATGGAAAAAGATACATGAAGATAAAAGACCTGATAAACGAAATATGAAAATGTTCAAAGAATTTTACTTAAGGTTAAGATTAAACCATCCTAGGAACACGTTTACCTAAATATCTTCATTTATTAAATAATAATAGTAATCAAATATAATACCTGGCATATCAAAGAAGATTAGGTTCATTGCTCTTGTTATGTAAAGTCGTTAAGTAATATAGTGTACAGAGTAACATAAGTTAGTTAAATACTGTAGTGTAGGAACAGAGTGAGAAGATACTACAGCGCTTGGAGGATGGAGAATGGAACAACGGGTGAGGTAAGGAGGGAGAGACTGTTGGGTGAAGAGGCAAGTTTTCTCATCTGTCCTGCTTAAAGAGGGAGAGGGAAGGGGGGAAAAACAGAAAAACCAGAAAAAAAGCTTGTAATGTGGAAGGGAGATCTTTTGAAGATGGAAAGGATAGGTGACCAGTGGATGAAAAGAGAATTGTAAAGATAGAAAGAAATGGGATACTGGAAAGGGGAAGAGTGAAAGAAAAATTAGGATGTGAAGGTAAAAAGAAGAGCCGATCACAGAAGCAAAGTTGGAGGTTTGAATGACAAGAGATCTATCTATTTACCTATTGCCAGACGCCATAATCCGGTAAGGGGTGGCCATTTGACTTTGAGTTTTTTGTTTTATAGGGAGGGGCACTAGCCCTCCACTAACCCATTTTTGTTGACACGGAGGGAGCACTTATGGTTTGGTTATATGATTACCACCCAGCGTTGTAAATGGCTTCTTGGCTTGCAGGAAACCATTTGGCTTGTCACTCAATGTAAAGCCATGTGTAAAGGAAAGAAAAGCAATAAGAAGTGACTGGAAGGATGGGAGAAATAGGAAGAGAGGAGGGCAGGCAAAGAAAAAGAATGATGAAGGCTAAGGAAGAAGTAGGCAGTACTAAATGAAGTGAGTGGAAGATGGTCGCCATCACCTACCACTAATGACAAGAGATACAGGTCAAAATTTCGTTCCCATTTGCTCCTCTTCGCGCGAGCGCACACACACACACACACACACACACACACACACACACACACACACAAAGGAAAAAAATAAGTTATTCTTAAACGATAGGTATTAGCATATGGAAGTCTTTTCCCTCACACCAAACTTAGTTTAGGATGTTTACACAAGGGCCTATTAATGCTGTAAATGTTGTTCGTCAGTGTGTGATGACACTACATTAGTAGAATTCTTGTTATTTACGACTTGATATTGATGAAACCTGCAGAAATAGTTTGCTTTGTGGCAATGAAATACTTTCTTGCATGAAATATTCACATTTCAGTACAAGTATGGTTATATGAGTAATATTCACTAAAGTTTAAATTTGAATGAGAAACTAATGGTTCTCTTACCTTTACTGATATATTAGTGAACAAAGGTGAAAACCAGACACTGTGCTTTTCGGTTTACAGAAACCTACTCAGTGCATTAGCCTATTATTCATACCACCATACTTCTAAAATGTAAGTTATTTTATGCAAGTTACTAGGGACACTGAGCATTAGTAGTCCCCACCGAATGGATGCGGAAAACACTAAGACATGAAAATTATTTTTAGATCTAAAATATCCCAATTGGTTTACAAAGCAAGCTTATTTCAAAGCCAGAGAAGGATTTTTTGTACCAAACCCACCATCACAGGGACGAGATAGTAAGCCATATATCACAGTACAAAACGTGTCAAACCTTATCCTGGTGACGTTCGTGGGTCATGATGTAAATACTGCCTTTAGATATACTTCCACTAGAGAACAATCCCAGTAGTAATGAAACTGCAGGGGTTTACAAAATTTCATGTAAAGATTGCGACTTACTTTATATTAGAGAAACTGGAAGAGATATACTGGTGAAACGGAAAGGAATATTAGTATGCGTGTAAGACAAGGAACACAAATAATGTAGACAACGTTTATTGCTCAAAAAATAAAAAAAAATAAAAAGTAATCGATAGGAATTCAACGGAAAAGGTATACGAATGTTCTAGATAAAAAAAAAAAAAAAAGTAAGATAGAAGAGGATGTGTGTATATGAAGAATAATAATTTTAACCTTAGTGATGGCAGGCATAAAATAGAACCAGAAATGAAGGGATTGGCGGCTAGGTCCTTGCAGGTGGTCATAATCCCTCACTCAGTTAGTGGACAGCATTGAGGGAGCGTCAGGTTATGTAAGGTTATGGACAGAGCTGCGGAAGCGTCAGGTGAAGTCAGGTCGGGTACGGGTAGGGAAATGTGAGGTGTAACCCATAACGGTGGTTTTAATCCCTCACTCAGGTAAGGGACAGTACTGAGGGAGTGTCAGGTAAAGTCAGGTCAGGTACAGTTAGCGAAATGTGAGGTGTAACCATCCACAGTATATTTATAAAAGAGCCGCTTTGTTTGTTTGTTTGCTTGTCATTCTGTCAAGCCAAAAACAAGGTCAAGAGATCCCCAGACCCATAAATATTCTGAATCAGGGTGACGCAAGGATGATTTTAGGCAGGAAAAAATTCAGATCTGGGTCATTTGAGATCGCCGGTAGAGTGTTCGCCTTTTTTAGCCCTGCCAACGCCGGGTACCGCTGTAGCCCCAATTTTATGGCATGGAGGCTCACATAACCTTCAGGGAGAGAGAGAGAGAGAGAGAGAGAGAGAGAGAGAGAGAGAGAGAGAGAGCGCCTTCCCGTCATACATGTAAATCCTTCAAATAAAATTAATATAAAAGATCTGCTAGAGGCATGCACCTGTCTAAGGCACAGTCATGCTACTTCACTATGACGCTAAAACACACACTTTGTCCCGCTGTCAGTCACTTGATCACCACCAGTCACAATCTGTCCACTGCCACTCACATAGTCAGTCTCAGTAAGTCACACCAAACGCAGTCACTCACACCAGTAACCGCCAGTCACACCAACAGTCAGTCAGTCACCGCCAATCACAGTCAAACTAACAGTCGCTGTTAGTCACACCTCCAGTAACACATTTAATCACAACACCATTCACACACTTTCATCACCAGTTGCAGTCAGTCACTTAGTCACACATTCACGCGGTCAGTCATAGTCATTTACTATACCAGCCACACAGCCAGTCCGTCATATCACCAGCTAAAGTCACACCAACAGTCAGTCAGTCTGGTACACCGATATTTATAGTAAATCACATCATTGTTGAGACAGTCATGACACGCGTAACACAAGCACGTCACCAGCTACACAGTCACACCACCACTCATACAGTAAACCACAGTTGACAGACAGTCACTCAAAAAGGAAGTCACACATTCAGTCACGCCACATGTTATTGTGCCAGTCACACAGTCATCAGTCACGTGATCACAAGCAGTCACGTGCGCTGACTTCCCGCGGAGACCTGACTCTGGACGGAAGGCTACGTGGCATGACCCCACCCACCGACGTCTGACCCACCAAGGAGTTTATAAGCCAGACGTGCAGGCTCGCATCCATTCTGCTGCCTGCCTCCACACTGACAACATCTCCTGCTCCTGTCTTGTTTCAACAAGGGTAACAGCTCTCCGGTTCGCCGTTGATCGAGCTGCTCTGCCCTTCTTGTCTCTCGACAGTGCTTTGAGGTGTTGTTGCTGTCGTTGCTTGCCGCCTTCATCCTGACCACGCCTTGGTCTCCAGCCACTGTTTGTGTACCGGGGTGCTCACGCTTGTGCGCGCTCGCCCTTCAGTGGTTTCTTTTTGCCTCTTACTGTATTTCCTTTCTGGCTCTTAGTGTTCCCCTGGTACGTGGTACGAAGCCGAACCCCGCGGTTTCCAGGCGCAGGCCTGGTACACAAGGGGGCCCCGTAGTCGGGGTGGTTATAGGAAGCTGCAGGGGTGAGCCAAAACTTTGTTTAGGGCTAGGGTTAGGCAAGACCTTCGGGGCTGTGGTAAGGGCTGCCGCGTCCTCCGCTAGCGGAGGGGCAGATTCCTGCCACAGTAGGTAGGCTTCTTCCTGCGTTTCTGTGTGCCTGTTCTGTGTGGTTGTGTGAGTGTTAGTGTGGGTGTTTGTGCCTGTGTGTGATGACAGGCAAGTCGAGGTCTAGGCCCCCAGGGCCTTCGAGGATTCCTATGCCATCTAGGATCCAGCTGCCTGGTTCATCTGCTCGCGTCCCCTATGCTGGAGGTAGGGTTGAGACGGTTCCTGGGGTCTTGGGTGGGAGCATTGCTGCGGTCACCCATCCAGCTGCTGTCTCGGCCCAGGGTGTCTTGACCTCGGTCACCCATCCAGCTGCTGCTAGAGGCCAGAAGTTTTTCTCTACTGGAAGGAAAAGGGAGCGTCGTGGATCAGGGGATAGCTCGACTGTGTCTGCTGGCGGTTGTGCTGATCCGGAACATCCAGATTCTTGCTCCTCTGCTTCCTCTACAGCACCACGGAAGATAGCTCGCCGTCATGAGGGGATGGATGACATTGTGCCTGCTTCAAACCCTGACACTGCTACTTCTCAGGTTGATGCTGTTTCAACCGCTGCTGCTACTCCTGCTGTTAAACATGGCTCTGCCGATGATGAAGGGTTTACCCTTGTGTCTCGCAGAGCTAAGCGCGCAACCCTGACCAAGCCTGCGGCCCAGGGTTTTTCTCTGACTGCTCCAAAGCAACCTCCTCCTCCACCTCGCCCTTCAGTGTCTGTGGCAGCCCCTCCTCCACCCCGCTCCTCCTTTCCAGCTTTCAGGGTTCCACTGCAATCGGGTTACGACACCAGCTACGATGCAGTGGCGGCCCTGGAGAGCCAGTTGCCGGGTCTTGCAGCGAGGAATCGCTTTGGCAGGGACGAAAGTTGTGTCCTCATTCCTTCCACGGAAGAGGCTTACCAGCAGCTCAAGGCCGTAGCAGAGGACGAGGCGGCAACAGTGAAGGTGACAGAGCTCACACGGGGTGGACAGGTGACGAAGGCTGTAGTGATGGGATACCCTCGTCGGTTCCCATTAGACATCCTTCGCAGGCACGACCTAGTAGAGGAGGCCACCAGGTGCCAGCACCAGAGGACGCGGGAGGAAACCTTGCAGGTGTGTGTCACCCTCCGCGGCCCCCTTGTCCCCTCTCTCGATCTTGGGAACTGGGGAGTGTACTGGCTGCGCCCGTACACTCCAGAGCCACTGAGGTGCTACCGCTGCCAGAGGTTCGGACACCATCGTGCAAGCTGCAGCAGGCCTGCAGTGTGCGGGATCTGCAGCGGCTCCCACGACACGGAGCAGTGCTTGGCAAAATTCCGAGCAAAGGAGCCGGTCACCTCCCGCTGTCCCAACTGTGCAGGAGCACACCACGCCTGGCATCCCAGTTGCCCAGCGAGGGTGAAGAGGGTGAACCAGGGCAGAGAAAGGCAGGTCTCTTGGGTGCAGGAACAGCAGTCCTTGGTCTCAACGCCGGCCCCCCCAGGCACTTTTGTTTGGGGCCAACAACGCTGCCCCCAGGCACAGACTCCTCCTGTATTAGATACGACTGCTTTTCCTCCCCTGCCAACTCCCGCACAGACTATCGAGACAGTGGCGGAAGTTCACAGGCCCATGGCCTCAATGGATCCATCACCCCTGCTGCCCCCTCCTTCCCAAGAGGATCCAGTGCTCGCGCCGGTAACGCAAACCCCTCCTCCGCAGGCACATCAATCTCAAGCAGCCCCACTCTTCACACTGGACGAGCTGCGCACCCTGGGGACGCAATTGGCTCTGGCCATAGCAGAAACCGTGGCTCAGACTCTGGGGGTCCAGCTAAACACAGATCCTATAGTGGCAGTAGTGGACCGTACACTAAATCAAGCAGTCGAGGCGAAACGACAGCTCGTTGTTCCTCCTGCCTCAGCCAAGCGGCCTCGATCACCGAGGAAGCCCAAGTCGTCCCCCAGAGGGGCTGCTTCAAAGGTAGCCAAGATCAAGGCTCGGCCACCCCGCACCCTAGCGGCCGGCTCTCCTCATCTTCCATCGGCCCCCTTGGTGCCTCCTTTGATGCCAGTGGGTCAGGAATCAGAGGAGGTTCGCCTCTGTCTGTCTCCGGGCCCCAGGACGGTACCTACCTCAGGGTCCTCCAATGGAACTGCGCAGGAGCAATGAGTAAGCTTCCCCTCCTGCAAGAGGTGGCCAACAGGGATCAACCACACGTTATTCTCCTGCAGGAAACCTTGTTGACTGAGAGCTCCCGGTTTCGTTTGGCGGGATACACCTCCTATCTCCTCCCTCGTGAACGTGGTGTAGCTCAGGGTTGTGCCGTTTTGGTTAGGGACCACATCGGTTCTGCAGTCTGTGAGCCTCCCTACTGTGGGACTGGTGTTGAGGTCCAGGGCGTGATCCTACAATTAGCGGGGTCACCCCTCACTGTGTTTAATGTATATCGTGGCCGAGATGCCTCTCTGGAGTTGGGGGACTTGTTCTCCCAGGCTACTAGGGGGCCTGTGTTCATTGGAGGCGACTTCAATGCACACCACGATATGTTTTCCTCGCCTCTCAAGACCAACGAGGCTGGTCGGCACATCTCTGTAGTTATGGAGGAGATGGGAGGTGTCTCCCTGCTGAATGATATCGGTGAGGCTACTCATATTAGAGGAGGTCGACTAGACCTCACCTTTGTTTCCACCCCTCTCGCAGGCTCGGCAATGTGGTCACTCCATCCCCACCTCATGAGTGACCACTATGCTGTTGTGGTTGATTTACCTTTGGCTCCCCTTCCTCCACCCGGGTCGCCTCCTCAGAGGTGGGATATTAGCAGGGCGGACTGGGCAGCCTTTGACAGGGCTCTCACTCTTGCCTTCTCATCTGCCCCTGCATCAGACCTCGAGGGTCGAGCGGAGCAAGTTGCTGATGCTTTTAGGCAAGCAGCATCTCTTGCTATCCCGATACAGCAGCGCTTTGCGGGGTGCTACCGGGATGGCTGGTTCTATTGTGATAGGGTCAGGGAGTTGAATCGGAGGCTGAATGCAGCTCGCAGACAGTACCGGCGGCGCTGCACTTCGCCGTGCCGCCGGTGCCTGTCTGCCGTGTCTCGCCATGTCCTCGCGGAGAAACGCTGCCTTAGGGAGGAGGCGTGGATTAGGTGGTGTCGTACCCTTGATTCTCACTCCACACTCCGTGAGATGTGGAGGAGAATCAGGTCCATCTCCGATCCACGTCCCTCCCGTCCACCTTCACACCCTGATCCTGTCGCAGAGGCCAGCCGCCTGGCTCAGCACTTTGCAGACCGCTCTGCCTCCTGCAATCTCCCGCGGTCCATCTTGGCCATGCAGGAGCAGCTGTCCGCCTCTCGTGTTGAGGCTATTCAGGCGGCCTGTGACCGTCCTGATCCAGCTGATTGCCCCATCACTAGTGGGGAGCTGCTGGCAGCTTTGCAGCATAGAGCGGACACTGCTCCAGGCCTTGATGGGCTGACTTATTCCATCCTGTCGCATGCGGGAGATTGTGGTAAAGAGCGGCTTCTTGCTCTGCTCAACCTCTCGTGGTCTGAGGGGCGTCTGCCGAGGTCGTGGAAGACTGCTGTCATCCACCCCATCCCGAAGCCTAACAATCCTGGTGCCATGCGCCCCATCTCGCTGCTCAGCTGTATTGCCAAGACGGCTGAGCGGGTTGTGCGGGCGCGTCTGGCATGGAGGTTAGGTCCGCTTCACCAGAGGATATTTGCCTATCATCCAGGCAGAAGTGCCTCTCACTGCCTTGCATCTCTCCTCGGTGAACTTCGGGGTGGAGTGGGGATGGCGGTCTTCCTTGACCTAGAGAAAGCTTTTGAGTTGGCGAGCCCCAAAGTCATCCTTCAGGCTCTTGCAGACAAGGGAGTGGGTGGCAAGCTCTTGTCATGGCTTGCGGACTTTTTTCATGAGCGTGCTGCGGGGGTCCGCTTCCAGGGGCAGCTCTCCTCCTTTCATACCCACCTAAACGGCACCCCCCAGGGGAGTGTCTTGAGCCCTCTCCTTTTCAATATCCTCATGGAGGGGCTACTTACTGAGGACTATGGGCGCGGCGTTACCCTCCTGTGCTATGCCGATGATCTGGCCCTCGTCATAGCCAGGAGGGATTGTTACACACATGCAAACATTGCACTTGCACGGCTATATAGTAAGTGTGCGGAGCTGGGCCTAAAAATAAACTTCGGTAAAACCAAATGCATGCCCTTTGGCCTTAGGCCTCCCTGCTTTCCTCTTCTGCTTGGTGGCCACCAGCTGTCTCTCGTGGCAGTACACACATATCTTGGAGTGCGACTAGACAGCAACCTCACTTTTGAGAGCCACGTCAGGTACTTGCGCGAGCGGGCAAAGACACGTCTGTCTGCTCTTCGCTCCCTCTCAAAGAAGAGTTTGGGGGCCTCTTTTTATGTGCTGCGCACGTTCTACGTCCACGCTATAAGGTCTTTGGTGGACTATAGTGCCATCTGCCTGACGGGTCTTGCCCCAAGTGTTTCTCAGTCTCTGGAGGTCGTGCAGAATGAGGCTCTGCGCATCATTCTGCATGCACCTCCTTGGACCAGACTGGTGAATCTGCGAGTGGAGGGCGGTTTCCCATCGTTGAAAGGCCGCATTATGCTCCGGGCTGTAGCAACCTCTCTGCAACTTGTGCACCGTAGGCCACATCTCCCAGTCTCTTATCTTCTAAAGCGGCTTCTGTCACGCCCTCCTGACCCGGCCCCCGGGCGGGACTGGGCCCGTGCCACGGTTGCTATGCTACATAGTATTGGTGCTGCTGACGATATATGCCAGGTCCCTGACTCGCCCTTCAATGGGTTCGAGGAACCACCACCTTGGGAGCCTCCCCTTTTCCGGTGTGTTTACCCAGCAGGTGGAAAGCCTCGAAATACCATCCCAGCACTCCTCCGTCAGGATAGTCTCCGCCGGGTAGCTGCTCTGGGGTCTGCGGGGTCAGCAGTTTATTATACTGATGGCTCAGTGGCAGCTGATGGCACTGCTGGAGCGGCCTTTGTTTTTGGCGACATGGTGGAGTCTTGGCGGGTGTCCCAGGGGGCGTCTCCCTTCCAGGCAGAGCTCGCTGCTATTCTGGGAGCTTTACGGCATGCAAACAACCGCCGATATTGCCGTGTGGTTATTCATACAGACTCGCTCTCATCTATTGTGCGCCTTCGCTCCTTCTCCCTCAAAGACAACATCTTTTTGTTATCCTCTATATACACCGTAGCTTCTCTCCTCGTCCGTGGGGGAGCCACGATCATCCTTCACTGGCTTCCAGGTCATGTTGGCATCTTGGGGAATGAGATGGCAGATGAGGCTGCGCGCTCTGCCTGTACTCTTCCTGCTGTCACGTTCCCACTCTGCAAAAGTCAGGCTCAAATCATTAGATCTTTCGCTGTGACTATTGGACATCAATCAGTGGAGGAACATAGGCTATGTGTGGCTGAAGGCTCACGCTCTGCCACTTGGTATGCCAGTGCCACTTCTTATTCGCCTTTGCAGCCCCCTATGGGCTTACCGAATCGTCTGCTAGTGAGGCTGCGGCGTTTACGTTTGGGATACTTATGCTATAAACAGATAAAGGGAGTGGCCCCAGACCCTTGTGAACACTGCTTAGAGAGGTCGGAGGAGCCTCTACTGCACTATCTATTGAATTGCCCTGTGACTTCTGCTCTCAGGTCTCTCCCTCGTGGGGCATACGTCCCATCAGAAGATGAGGTGAGGGATGCCGCTGGCATAGTTGCCCGTGCTCCTATTTCTCTATTACTTCGGGTAGTCAGTCGCTACCCTCCGCCACGATAATGTAGATGCGCATGCATAGCGCAACTGTGACGGGCTCACATGTTTGCCCGTGTCCCAGTACGTCCTGGGACGAATATCCCAACACAACACAACGCTCGCATCCCATCACTCATAGCCCAGCTTTTGACCGACGCGTACCCCACAGCATCCTAAGGGTACCTTTCCACATTGCCCGATTCAGGAACCACCAGCAGTCTGCCAAAATGTGGTCCCATACAGACTCTTCTAAGGAGAACCTGCCGCCATTCTTCACTGAACCCCTGCAAGGTTCAGAACGTCAACATAAGCATGGTACTAGGGCTACGTCCTTCAAAAGCTCAGTGCGTCACCATCCATACGGCACTTCTGCTGAGCCTCGTAAACACACTGGACGTCACCATCACAATGATACCGAGGCAGGACCATCCCAGGAGCACAGAAACACTCCAAGGGCAGCAACAGGGCAGAGTACAGGAGGTTCGGGCCGACACTTGGCAACAACAGCATCTGTGCAAGACCCAGTTCACCACCGTCCTTCAGTCAGTTTCCGAGACGGAGAACATCACCGCAACCCAGAGGTAACAGCCGGACAGACAGGAGGTCAGAGGCGACACTTGACCACAGTTACGCCTGGGCAAAACGCTACTCACCATCGTCCTCCAGTCAGTTTCCGAGACCGAGAACATCACCGTCATCATGACGCACGGCCTCTGCGTCCTCCTGGGTCGCCACGCCCATGGAAGCTTACTCCGATAGATATACCGGCATCTCCTGTCGCGACTAACATGTTGGCCCCTCGCCCACCGCTTCGTAAGACAGTGAAAATTCCGACGGAGCCGAAGGAGCGGCTGCTCGATCCACAGCGGAAGGATACGATGCAATCGTTGCCGCTGAAGAATACGCCTGAGGTCGATTATCAAGCATTATACGAGGAAATAATTCTCCGGCCTCTTAAGCCTGGTGATCAGAACATTATTCATTATATTTTTTACGACCGTTCATAATGGTACTCGTATGTATTCATTATGTCCATTATGACGATTTATAAGTTTATAATGATGTTCAGTTTGCAAATAAAGATATGTTTTAGTAAATAAATGGTTTATTCCTCTCTTTTGCATGATTATTTACACACCTTTGAAATGTCTTGAGGGAACTGACCGAGAATTGTTAACTGAAATGGATAATAAACAAAGTATATGGAAAAAGATACATGAAGATAAAAGACCTGATAAACGAAATATGAAAATGTTCAAAGAATTTTACTTAAGGTTAAGATTAAACCATCCTAGGAACACGTTTACCTAAATATCTTCATTTATTAAATAATAATAGTAATCAAATATAATACCTGGCATATCAAAGAAGATTAGGTTCATTGCTCTTGTTATGTAAAGACGTTAAGTAATATAGTGTACAGAGTAACATAAGTTAGTTAAATACTGTAGTGTAGGAACAGAGTGAGAAGATACTACAGCGCTTGGAGGATGGAGAATGGAACAACGGGTGAGGTAAGGAGGGAGAGACTGTTGGGTGAAGAGGCAAGTTTTCTCATCTGTCCTGCTTAAAGAGGGAGAGGGAAGGGGGGAAAAACAGAAAAACCAGAAAAAAAGCTTGTAATGTGGAAGGGAGATTTTTTGAAGATGGAAAGGATAGGTGACCAGTGGATGAAAAGAGAATTGTAAAGATAGAAAGAAATGGGATACTGGAAAGGGGAAAGGGGAAAGAAAAATTAGGATGTGAAGGTAAAAAGAAGAGCCGATCACAGAAGCAAAGTTGGAGGTTTGAATGACAAGAGATCTATCTATTTACCTATTGCCAGACGCCATAATCCGGTAAGGGGTGGCCATTTGACTTTGAGTTTTTTGTTTTATAGGGAGGGGCACTAGCCCTCCACTAAACCATTTTTGTTGACACGGAGGGAGCACTTATGGTTTGGTTATATGATTACCACCCAGCGTTGTAAATGGCTTCTTGGCTTGCAGGAAACCATTTGGCTTGTCACTCAATGTAAAGCCATGTGTAAAGGAAAGAAAAGCAATAAGAAGTGACTGGAAGGATGGGAGAAATAGGAAGAGAGGAGGGCAGGCAAAGAAAAAGAATGATGAAGGCTAATGAAGAAGTAGGCAGTACTAAATGAAGTGAGTGGAAGATGGTCGCCATCACCTACCACTAATGACAAGAGATACAGGTCAAAATTTCGTTCCCATTTGCTCCTCTTCGCGCGCGCGCGAGCACACAGACACAGACACACACACACACACACACACACACACACACACACACACACACACACACACACACACACACACACACACACACACAAAGGAAAAAAAAAAGTTATTCTTAAACGATAGGTATTAGCATATGGAAGTCTTTTCCCTCACAACAAACTTAGTTTAGGATGTTTACACAAGGGCCTATTAATGCTGTAAATGTTGTTCGTCAGTGTGTGATGACACTACATTAGTAGAAGTCTTGTTATTTACGACTTGATATTGATGAAACCTGCAGAAATAGTTTGCTTTGTGGCAATGAAATACTTGCATGAAATATTCACATTTCAGTACAAGTATGGTTATATGAGTAATATTCACTAAAGTTTAAATTTGAATGAGAAACTAATGGTTTTCTTACCTTTATTGATATATTAGTGAACAAAGGTGAAAACCAGACACTCTGCTTTTCGGTTTACAGAAACCTACTCAGTGCATTAGCCTATTATTCATACCACCATACTTCTAAAATGTAAGTTATTTTATGCAAGTTACTAGGGACACTGAGCATTAGTAGTCCCCACCGAATGGATGCGGAAAACACTAAGACATGAAAATTATTTTTAGATCTAAAATATCCCAATTGGTTTACAAAGCAAGCTTATTTCAAAGCCAGAGAAGGATTTTTTGTACCAAACCCACCATCACAGGGACGAGATAGTAAGCCATATATCACAGTACAAAACGTGTCAAACCTTATCCTGGTGACGTTCGTGGGTCATGATGTAAATACTGCCTTTAGATATACTTCCTCTAGAGAACAATCCCAGTAGTAATGAAACTGCAGGGGTTTACAAAATTTCATGTAAAGATTGCGACTTACTTTATATTAGAGAAACTGGAAGAGATATACTGGTGAAATGGAAAGGAATATTAGTATGCGTGTAAGACAAGGAACACAAATAATGTAGACAACGTTTATTGCTCAAATATAAAGAAGTAATCGATAGGAATTGGGGGGAAATGCTATACGAATGTACTAGATAAAAAAAAAAAATAGGATAGAAGATAATGTGTGTATATGAAGAATAATAATTTTAACCTTAGTGATGGCAGGCATAAAATAGAACCAGAAATGAAGGGATTGGCGGCTAGGTCCTTGCAGGTGGTCATAATCCCTCACTCAGTTAGTGGACAGCATTGAGGGAGCGTCAGGTTATGTAAGGTTATGGACAGTGCTGCGGAAGCGTCAGGTGATGTCAGGTCGGGTACGGTTAGGGAAATGTGAGGTGTAACCCATAAGGGTGGTTTTAATCCCTCACTCAGGTAAGGGACAGTACTGAGGGAGTGTCAGGTAACGTCAGGTCAGGTACAGTTAGCGATATGTGAGGTGTAACCATCTACAGTATATTTATAAAAGAGCCGCTTTGTTTGTTTGTTTGCTTGCATTTCTATCAAGCCAAAAACAGGGTCCAGAGACCCCCAGACCCATATATATATATTCTTAATCAGGGTGACGCAAGGTCGATTTCAGGCAGGCCAAAATTCAGATCTGGGTCAATTGAGATCACCGGTAGAGTGTTCGCCTTTATAAGCCCTGCCAACGCCGGGTACCGCTGCAGCCCAATTTTATGGCATGGAGGCTCACATAACCTCCAGAGAGAGAGAGAGAGAGAGAGAGAGAGAGAGAGAGAGAGAGAGAGAGCCTTCCCGTCATACATGTAAATCCTTCAAATAAATAATATAAAAGATCTACTAGAGGCATGCACCTGTCTAAGGCACAGTCATACTACTTCACTATGACGCTAAAACACACACTCTGTCCCGCTGTCAGTCACTTGATCACCACCAGTCACAATCTGTCCACTGCCACTCACATAGTCAGTCTCATTAAGTCACACCAAACGCAGTCACTCACACCAGTAACCGCGAGTCACACCAACAGTCAGTCAGTCACCGCCAATCACAGTCAAACTAACAGTCGCTGTTAGTCACACCTCCAGTAACACATTTAATCACAACACCATTCACACACTTTCATCACCAGTTGCAGTCAGTCACTTAGTCACACATTCACGCGGTCAGTCATAGTCATTTACTATACCAGCCACACAGCCAGTCCGTCATATCACCAGCTAAAGTCACACCAACAGTCAGTCAGTCTGGTACACCGATATTTATAGTAAATCACATCATTGTTGAGACAGTCATGACACGCGTAACACAAGCACGTCACCAGCTACACAGTCACACCACCACTCATACAGTAAACCACAGTTGACAGACAGTCACTCAAAAAGGAAGTCACACATTCAATCACGCCACATGTTATTGTGCCAGTCACACAGTCATCAGTCACGTGATCACAAGCAGTCACGTGCGCTGACTTCCCGCGGAGACCTGACTCTAGACGGAAGGCTACGTGGCATGACCCCACCCACCAACGTCTGACCCACCAAGGAGTTTATAAGCCAGACGTGCAGGCTCGCATCCCATCACTCATAGCCCAGCTTTTGACCGACGCGTACCCCACAGCATCCTAAGGGTACCTTTCCACATTGCCCGATTCAAGAACCACCAGCAGTCTGCCAAAATGTGGTCCCCATACAGACTCTTCTAAGGAGAACCTGCCGCCATCCTTCACTGAACCCTTGCAAGGTTTAGAACGTCAACATAAGCATGGTACTAGGGCTACGTTCTTCAAAAGCTCAGTGCGTCACCATCCATACGGCACTTCTGCTGAGCCTCGTAAACACACTGGACGTCACCATCACAATGATACCGAGGCAGGACCATCCCAGGAGCACAGAAACACTCCAAGGGCAGCAACAGGGCAGAGTACAGGAGGTTCGGGCCGACACTTGGCAACAACAGCATCTGTGCAAGACCCAGTTCACCACCGTCCTTCAGTCAGTTTCCGAGACGGAGAACATCACCGCAACCCAGAGGTAACAGCCGGACAGACAGGAGGTCAGAGGCGACACTTGACCACAGTTACGCCTGGGCAAAACGCTACTCACCATCGTCCTCCAGTCAGTTTCCGAGACCGAGAACATCACCGTCATCATGACGCACGGCCTCTGCGTCCTCCTGTGTCGCCACGCCCATGGAAGCTTACTCCGATAGATCTACCGGCATCTCCTGTCGCGACTAACATGTTGGCCCCTCGCCCACCGCTTCGTAAGACAGTGAAAATTCCGACGGAGCCGAAGGAGCGGCTGCTCGATCCACAGCGGAAGGATACGATGCAATCGTTGCCGCTGAAGAATACGCCTGAGGTCGATTATCAAGCATTATACGAGGAAATAATTCTCCGGCCTCTTAAGCCTGGTGATCAGAACATTATTCATTATATTTTTTACGACCGTTCATAATGGTACTCGTATGTATTCATTATGTCCATTATGACGATTTATAAGTTTATAATGATGTTCAGTTTGCAAATAAAGATATGTTTTAGTAAATAAATGGTTTATTCCTCTCTTTTGCATGATTATTTACACACCTTTGAAATGTCTTGAGGGAACTGACCGAGAATTGTTAACTGAAATGGATAATAAACAAAGTATATGGAAAAAGATACATGAAGATAAAAGACCTGATAAACGAAATATGAAAATGTTCAAAGAATTTTACTTAAGGTTAAGATTAAACCATCCTAGGAACACGTTTACCTAAATATCTTCATTTATTAAATAATAATAGTAATCAAATATAATACCTGGCATATCAAAGAAGATTAGGTTCATTGCTCTTGTTATGTAAAGTCGTTAAGTAATATAGTGTACAGAGTAACATAAGTTAGTTAAATACTGTAGTGTAGGAACAGAGTGAGAAGATACTACAGCGCTTGGAGGATGGAGAATGGAACAACGGGTGAGGTAAGGAGGGAGAGACTGTTGGGTGAAGAGGCAAGTTTTCTCATCTGTCCTGCTTAAAGAGGGAGAGGGAAGGGGGGAAAAACAGAAAAACCAGAAAAAAAGCTTGTAATGTGGAAGGGAGATCTTTTGAAGATGGAAAGGATAGGTGACCAGTGGATGAAAAGAGAATTGTAAAGATAGAAAGAAATGGGATACTGGAAAGGGGAAGAGTGAAAGAAAAATTAGGATGTGAAGGTAAAAAGAAGAGCCGATCACAGAAGCAAAGTTGGAGGTTTGAATGACAAGAGATCTATCTATTTACCTATTGCCAGACGCCATAATCCGGTAAGGGGTGGCCATTTGACTTTGAGTTTTTTGTTTTATAGGGAGGGGCACTAGCCCTCCACTAACCCATTTTTGTTGACACGGAGGGAGCACTTATGGTTTGGTTATATGATTACCACCCAGCGTTGTAAATGGCTTCTTGGCTTGCAGGAAACCATTTGGCTTGTCACTCAATGTAAAGCCATGTGTAAAGGAAAGAAAAGCAATAAGAAGTGACTGGAAGGATGGGAGAAATAGGAAGAGAGGAGGGCAGGCAAAGAAAAAGAATGATGAAGGCTAAGGAAGAAGTAGGCAGTACTAAATGAAGTGAGTGGAAGATGGTCGCCATCACCTACCACTAATGACAAGAGATACAGGTCAAAATTTCGTTCCCATTTGCTCCTCTTCGCGCGCGCGCGAGCACACACACACACACACACACACACACACACACACACACACACACACACACACACACACACACACACACACACACACACACACACACAAAGAAAAAAAATAAGTTATTCTTAAACGATAGGTATTAGCATATGGAAGTCTTTTCCCTCACACCAAACTTAGTTTAGGATGTTTACACAAGGGCCTATTAATGCTGTAAATGTTGTTCGTCAGTGTGTGATGACACTACATTAGTAGAATTCTTGTTATTTACGACTTGATATTGATGAAACCTGCAGAAATAGTTTGCTTTGTGGCAATGAAATACTTTCTTGCATGAAATATTCACATTTCAGTACAAGTATGGTTATATGAGTAATATTCACTAAAGTTTAAATTTGAATGAGAAACTAATGGTTCTCTTACCTTTACTGATATATTAGTGAACAAAGGTGAAAACCAGACACTCTGCTTTTCGGTTTACAGAAACCTACTCAGTGCATTAGCCTATTATTCATACCACCATACTTCTAAAATGTAAGTTATTTTATGCAAGTTACTAGGGACACTGAGCATTAGTAGTCCCCACCGAATGGATGCGGAAAACACTAAGACATGAAAATTATTTTTAGATCTAAAATATCCCAATTGGTTTACAAAGCAAGCTTATTTCAAAGCCAGAGAAGGATTTTTTGTACCAAACCCACCATCACAGGGACGAGATAGTAAGCCATATATCACAGTACAAAACGTGTCAAACCTTATCCTGGTGACGTTCGTGGGTCATGATGTAAATACTGCCTTTAGATATACTTCCACTAGAGAACAATCCCAGTAGTAATGAAACTGCAGGGGTTTACAAAATTTCATGTAAAGATTGCGACTTACTTTATATTAGAGAAACTGGAAGAGATATACTGGTGAAACGGAAAGGAATATTAGTATGCGTGTAAGACAAGGAACACAAATAATGTAGACAACGTTTATTGCTCAAAAAATAAAAAAAGATAAAAAGTAATCGATAGGAATTGCAGGGAAATGCTTTACGAATGTACTAGATAAAAAAAAAAAAAAATAGTAGTTTAGATGAGGATGTGTGTATATGAAGAATAATAATTTTAACCTTAGTGATGGCAGGCATAAAATAGAACCAGAAATGAAGGGATTGGCGGCTAGGTCCTTGCAGGTGGTCATAATCCCTCACTCAGTTAGTGGACAGCATTGAGGGAGCGTCAGGTTATGTAAGGTTATGGACAGTGCTGCGGAAGCGTCAGGTGATGTCAGGTCGGGTACGGTTAGGGAAATGTGAGGTGTAACCCATAAGGGTGGTTTTAATCCCTCACTCAGGTAAGGGACAGTACTGAGGGAGTGTCAGGTAACGTCAGGTCAGGTACAGTTAGCGATATGTGAGGTGTAACCATCTACAGTATATTTATAAAAGAGCCGCTTTGTTTTTTTTTTTACTTGCATTTATATAAAACCAAAAAAAGGGTACAGAGAACCCCACACCCATATATATAAATTCTGAATCAGGGTGACGCAAGGTCGATTTCAGGCAGGCCAAAATTCAGATCTGGGTCAATTGAGATCACCGGTAGAGTGTTCGCCTTTTTTAGCCCTGCCAACGCCGGGTACCGCTGCAGCCCAATTTTATGGCATGGAGGCTCACATAACCTCCAGAGAGAGAGAGAGAGAGAGAGAGAGAGAGAGAGAGAGAGCCTTCCCGTCATACATGTAAATCCTTCAAATAAATAATATAAAAGATCTACTAGAGGCATGCACCTGTCTAAGGCACAGTCATACTACTTCACTATGACGCTAAAACACACACTCTGTCCCGCTGTCAGTCACTTGATCACCACCAGTCACAATCTGTCCACTGCCACTCACATAGTCAGTCTCACTAAGTCACACCAAACGCAGTCACTCACACCAGTAACCGCCAGTCACACCAACAGTCAGTCAGTCACCGCCAATCACAGTCAAACTAACAGTCGCTGTTAGTCACACCTCCAGTAACACATTTAATCACAACACCATTCACACACTTTCATCACCAGTTGCAGTCAGTCACTTAGTCACACATTCACGCGGTCAGTCATAGTCATTTACTATACCAGCCACACAGCCAGTCCGTCATATCACCAGCTAAAGTCACACCAACAGTCAGTCAGTCTGGTACACCGATATTTATAGTAAATCACATCATTGTTGAGACAGTCATGACACGCGTAACACAAGCACGTCACCAGCTACACAGTCACACCACCACTCATACAGTAAACCACAGTTGACAGACAGTCACTCAAAAAGGAAGTCACACATTCAGTCACGCCACATGTTATTGTGCCAGTCACACAGTCATCAGTCACGTGATCACAAGCAGTCACGTGCGCTGACTTCCCGCGGAGACCTGACTCTGGACGGAAGGCTACGTGGCATGACCCCACCCACCGACGTCTGACCCACCAAGGAGTTTATAAGCCAGACGTGCAGGCTCGCATCCCATCACTCATAGCCCAGCTTTTGACCGACGCGTACCCCACAGCATCCTAAGGGTACCTTTCCACATTGCCCGATTCAGGAACCACCAGCAGTCTGCCAAAATGTGGTCCCGTACAGACTCTTCTAAGGAGAACCTGCCGCCATTCTTCACTGAACCCCTGCAAGGTTCAGAACGTCAACATAAGCATGGTACTAGGGCTACGTCCTTCAAAAGCTCAGTGCGTCACCATCCATACGGCACTTCTGCTGAGCCTCGTAAACACACTGGACGTCACCATCACAATGATACCGAGGCAGGACCATCCCAGGAGCACAGAAACACTCCAAGGGCAGCAACAGGGCAGAGTACAGGAGGTTCGGGCCGACACTTGGCAACAACAGCATCTGTGCAAGACCCAGTTCACCACCGTCCTTCAGTCAGTTTCCGAGACGGAGAACATCACCGCAACCCAGAGGTAACAGCCGGACAGACAGGAGGTCAGAGGCGACACTTGACCACAGTTACGCCTGGGCAAAACGCTACTCACCATCGTCCTCCAGTCAGTTTCCGAGACCGAGAACATCACCGTCATCATGACGCACGGCCTCTGCGTCCTCCTGTGTCGCCACGCCCATGGAAGCTTACTCCGATAGATCTACCGGCATCTCCTGTCGCGACTAACATGTTGGCCCCTCGCCCACCGCTTCGTAAGACAGTGAAAATTCCGACGGAGCCGAAGGAGCGGCTGCTCGATCCACAGCGGAAGGATACGATGCAATCGTTGCCGCTGAAGAATACGCCTGAGGTCGATTATCAAGCATTATACGAGGAAATAATTCTCCGGCCTCTTAAGCCTGGTGATCAGAACACTATTCATTATATTTTTTACGACCGTTCATAATGGTACTCGTATGTATTCATTATGTCCATTATGACGATTTATAAGTTTATAATGATGTTCAGTTTGCAAATAAAGATATGTTTTAGTAAATAAATGGTTTATTCCTCTCTTTTGCATGATTATTTACACACCTTTGAAATGTCTTGAGGGAACTGACCGAGAATTGTTAACTGAAATGGATAATAAACAAAGTATATGGAAAAAGATACATGAAGATAAAAGACCTGATAAACGAAATATGAAAATGTTCAAAGAATTTTACTTAAGGTTAAGATTAAACCATCCTAGGAACACGTTTACCTAAATATCTTCATTTATTAAATAATAATAGTAATCAAATATAATACCTGGCATATCAAAGAAGATTAGGTTCATTGCTCTTGTTATGTAAAGTCGTTAAGTAATATAGTGTACAGAGTAACATAAGTTAGTTAAATACTGTAGTGTAGGAACAGAGTGAGAAGATACTACAGCGCTTGGAGGATGGAGAATGGAACAACGGGTGAGGTAAGGAGGGAGAGACTGTTGGGTGAAGAGGCAAGTTTTCTCATCTGTCCTGCTTAAAGATGGAGAGGGAAGGGGGGAAAAACAGAAAAACCAGAAAAAAAGCTTGTAATGTGGAAGGGAGATCTTTTGAAGATGGAAAGGATAGGTGACCAGTGGATGAAAAGAGAATTGTAAAGATAGAAAGAAATGGGATACTGGAAAGGGGAAGAGTGAAAGAAAAATTAGGATGTGAAGGTAAAAAGAAGAGCCGATCACAGAAGCAAAGTTGGAGGTTTGAATGACAAGAGATCTATCTATTTACCTATTGCCAGACGCCATAATCCGGTAAGGGGTGGCCATTTGACTTTGAGTTTTTTGTTTTATAGGGAGGGGCACTAGCCCTCCACTAACCCATTTTTGTTGACACGGAGGGAGCACTTATGGTTTGGTTATATGATTACCACCCAGCGTTGTAAATGGCTTCTTGGCTTGCAGGAAACCATTTGGCTTGTCACTCAATGTAAAGCCATGTGTAAAGGAAAGAAAAGCAATAAGAAGTGACTGGAAGGATGGGAGAAATAGGAAGAGAGGAGGGTAGGCAAAGAAAAAGAATGATGAAGGCTAAGGAAGAAGTAGGCAGTACTAAATGAAGTGAGTGGAAGATGGTCGCCATCACCTACCACTAATGACAAGAGATACAGGTCAAAATTTCGTTCCCATTTGCTCCTCTTCGCGCGCGCGCGAGCACACACACACACACACACACACACACACACACACACACACACACACACACACACACACACACACACACACACACACACAGAAAAAAAATAAGTTATGCTTAACCGATAGGTATTAGCATATGGAGGTCTTTTCCCTCACACCAAACTTAGTTTAGGATGTTTACACAAGGGCCTATTAATGCTGTAAATGTTGTTCGTCAGTGTGTGATGACACTACATTAGTAGAATTATTGTTATTTAAGACTTGATATTGATGAAACCTGCAGAAATAGTTTGCTATATGGCAATGAAATACTTTCTTGCATGAAATATTCACATTTCAGTACAAGTATGGTTATATGAGTAATATTCACTAAAGTTTAAATTTGAATGAGAAACTAATGGTTCTCTTACCTTTACTGATATATTAGTGAACAAAGGTGAAAACCAGACACTCTGCTTTTCGGTTTACAGAAACCTACTCAGTGCATTAGCCTATTATTCATACCACCATACTTCTAAAATGTAAGTTATTTTATGCAAGTTACTAGGGACACTGAGCATTAGTAGTCCCCACCGAATGGATGCGGAAAACACTAAGACATGAAAATTATTTTTAGATCTAAAATATCCCAATTGGTTTACAAAGCAAGCTTATTTCAAAGCCAGAGAAGGATTTTTTGTACCAAACCCACCATCACAGGGACGAGATAGTAAGCCATATATCACAGTACAAAACGTGTCAAACCTTATCCTGGTGACGTTCGTGGATCATGATGTAAATACTGCCTTTAGATATACTTCCACTAGAGAACAATCCCAGTAGTAATGAAAATGCAGGGGTTTACAAAATTTCATGTAAAGATTGCGACTTACTTTATATTAGAGAAACTGGAAGAGATATACTGGTGAAACGGAAAGGAATATTAGTATGCGTGTAAGACAAGGAACACAAATAATGTAGACAACGTTTATTGCTCAAAAAATAAAAAAAAATAAAATGTAATCGATAGGAATTGCAGGGAAATGCTATACCAATGTACTAGATAAAAAAAAAAAAGTAGGATAGAAGAGGATGTGTGTATATGAAGAATAATAATTTTTAACCTTAGTGATGGCAGGCATAAAATAGAACCAGAAATGAAGGGATTGGCGGCTAGGTCCTTGCAGGTGGTCATAATCCCTCACTCAGTTAGTGGACAGCATTGAGGGAGCGTCAGGTTATGTAAGGTTATGGACAGTGCTGCGGAAGCGTCAGGTGATGTCAGGTCGGGTACGGTTAGGGAAATGTGAGGTGTAACCCATAAGGGTGGTTTTAATCCCTCACTCAGGTAAGGGACAGTACTGAGGGAGTGTCAGGTAACATCAGGTCAGGTACAGTTAGCGATATGTGAGGTGTAACCATCTATAGTGTATTTATAAAAGAGCCGCTTTGTTTGTTTTTTTGGTTGCATTTCTATCAAGCCAAAAACAGGGTCCAGAGACCCCCAGACCCATAAATATTCTGAATCAGTTTGACGCAAGGACGATTTCAGGCAGGCCAAAAATCAGATCTGGGTCAAATGAGATCACAGGTAGAGTGTTCCCCTTTTTTAGCCCTGCCAACGCTGGGTACCGCTGCAGCCCAATTTTATGGCATGGAGGCTCACATAACCTCCAGAGAGAGAGAGAGAGAGAGAGAGAGAGAGAGAGAGAGAGAGCCTTCCCGTCATACATGTAAATCCTTCAAATAAATAATATAAAAGATCTACTAGAGGCATGCACCTGTCTAAGGCACAGTCATACTACTTCACTATGACGCTAAAACACACACTCTGTCCCGCTGTCAGTCACATAGTCAGTCTCAATCTGTCACAATCTGTCCACTGCCACTCACATAGTCAGTCTCACTAAGTCACACCAAACGCAGTCACTCACACCAGTAACCGCCAGTCACACCAACAGTCAGTCAGTCACCGCCAATCACAGTCAAACTAACAGTCGCTGTTAGTCACACCTCCAGTAACACATTTAATCACAACACCATTCACACACTTTCATCACCAGTTGCAGTCAGTCACTTAGTCACACATTCACGCGGTCAGTCATAGTCATTTACTATACCAGCCACACAGCCAGTCCGTCATATCACCAGCTAAAGTCACACCAACAGTCAGTCAGTCTGGTACACCGATATTTATAGTAAATCACATCATTGTTGAGACAGTCATGACACGCGTAACACAAGCACGTCACCAGCTACACAGTCACACCACCACTCATACAGTAAACCACAGTTGACAGACAGTCACTCAAAAAGGAAGTCACACATTCAGTCACGCCACATGTTATTGTGCCAGTCACACAGTCATCAGTCACGTGATCACAAGCAGTCACGTGCGCTGACTTCCCGCGGAGACCTGACTCTGGACGGAAGGCTACGTGGCATGACCCCACCCACCGACGTCTGACCCACCAAGGAGTTTATAAGCCGGCGTGCAGGCTCGCATCCCATCACTCATAGCCCAGCTTTTGACCGACGCTGCGTACCCCACAGCATCCTAAGGGTACCTTTCCACATTGCCCGATTCAGGAACCACCAGCAGTCTGCCAAAATGTGGTCCCGTACAGACTCTTCTAAGGAGAACCTGCCGCCATTCTTCACTGAACCCCTGCAAGGTTCAGAACGTCAACATAAGCATGGTACTAGGGCTACGTCCTTCAAAAGCTCAGTGCGTCACCATCCATACGGCACTTCTGCTGAGCCTCGTAAACACACTGGACGTCACCATCACAATGATACCGAGGCAGGACCATCCCAGGAGCACAGAAACACCTCCAAGGGCAGCAACAGGGCAGAGTACAGGAGGTTCGGGCCGACACTTGGCAACAACAGCATCTGTGCAAGACCCAGTTCACCACCGTCCTTCAGTCAGTTTCCGAGACGGAGAACATCACCGCAACCCAGAGGTAACAGCCGGACAGACAGGAGGTCAGAGGCGACACTTGACCACAGTTACGCCTGGGCAAAACGCTACTCACCATCGTCCTCCAGTCAGTTTCCGAGACCGAGAACATCACCGTCATCATGACGCACGGCCTCTGCGTCCTCCTGGGTCGCCACGCCCATGGAAGCTTACTCCGATAGATATACCGGCATCTCCTGTCGCGACTAACATGTTGGCCCCTCGCCCACCGCTTCGTAAGACAGTGAAAATTCCGACGGAGCCGAAGGAGCGGCTGCTCGATCCACAGCGGAAGGATACGATGCAATCGTTGCCGCTGAAGAATACGCCTGAGGTCGATTATCAAGCATTATACGAGGAAATAATTCTCCGGCCTCTTAAGCCTGGTGATCAGAACACTATTCATTATATTTTTCACGACCGTTCATAATGGTTCTCGTATGTATTTATTATGTCCATTATGACGATTTATAAGTTTATAATGATATTCAGTTTGCAAATAAAGATATGTTTTAGTAAATAAATGGTTTATTCCTCTCTTTTGCATGATTATTTACACACCTTTGAAATGTCTTGAGGGAACTGACCGAGAATTGTTAACTGAAATGGATAATAAACAAAGTATATGGAAAAAGATACATGAAGATAAAAGACCTGATAAACGAAATATGAAAATGTTCAAAGAATTTTACTTAAGGTTAAGATTAAACCATCCTAGGAACACGTTTACCTAAATATCTTCATTTATTAAATAATAATAGTAATCAAATATAATACCTGGCATATCAAAGAAGATTAGGTTCATTGCTCTTGTTATGTAAAGTCGTTAAGTAATATAGTGTACAGAGTAACATAAGTTAGTTAAATACTGTAGTGTAGGAACAGAGTGAGAAGATACTACAGCGCTTGGAGGATGGAGAATGGAACAACGGGTGAGGTAAGGAGGGAGAGACTGTTGGGTGAAGAGGCAAGTTTTCTCATCTGTCCTGCTTAAAGATGGAGAGGGAAGGGGGGAAAAACAGAAAAACCAGAAAAAAAAGCTTGTAATGTGGAAGGGAGATCTTTTGAAGATGGAAAGGATAGGTGACCAGTGGATGAAAAGAGAATTGTAAAGATAGAAAGAAATGGGATACTGGAAAGGGGAAGAGTGAAAGAAAAATTAGGATGTGAAGGTAAAAAGAAGAGCCGATCACAGAAGCAAAGTTGGAGGTTTGAATGACAAAAGATCTATCTATTTACCTATTGCCAGACGCCATAATCCGGTAAGGGGTGGCCATTTGACTTTGAGTTTTTTGTTTTATAGGGAGGGGCACTAGCCCTCCACTAAACCATTTTTGTTGACACGGAGGGAGCACTTATGGTTTGGTTATATGATTACCACCCAGCGTTGTAAATGGCTTCTTGGCTTGCAGGAAACCATTTGGCTTGTCACTCAATGTAAAGCCATGTGTAAAGGAAAGAAAAGCAATAAGAAGTGACTGGAAGGATGGGAGAAATAGGAAGAGAGGAGGGCAGGCAAAGAAAAAGAATGATGAAGGCTAAGGAAGAAGTAGGCAGTACTAAATGAAGTGAGTGGAAGATGGTCGCCATCACCTACCACTAATGACAAGAGATACAGGTCAAAATTTCGTTCCCATTTGCTCCTCTTCGCGCGCGCGAGCACACACACACACACACACACACACACACACACACACACACAAAGAAAAAAAAAAGTTATTCTTAAACGATAGGTATTAGCATATGGAAGTCTTTTCCCTCACACCAAACTTAGTTTAGGATGTTTACACAAGGGCCTATTAATGCTGTAAATGTTGTTCGTCAGTGTGTGATGACACTACATTAGTAGAATTCTTGTTATTTACGACTTGATATTGATGAAACCTGCAGAAATAGTTTGCTATATGGCAATGAAATACTTTCTTGCATGAAATATTCACATTTCAGTACAAGTATGGTTATATGAGTAATATTCACTAAAGTTTAAATTTGAATGAGAAACTAATGGTTCTCTTACCTTTACTGATATATTAGTGAACAAAGGTGAAAACCAGACACTGTGCTTTTCGGTTTACAGAAACCTACTCAGTGCATTAGCCTATTATTCATACCACCATACTTCTAAAATGTAAGTTATTTTATGCAAGTTACTAGGGACACTGAGCATTAGTAGTCCCCACCGAATGGATGCGGAAAACACTAAGACATGAAAATTATTTTTAGATCTAAAATATCCCAATTGGTTTACAAAGCAAGCTTATTTCAAAGCCAGAGAAGGATTTTTGTACCAAACCCACCATCACAGGGACGAGATAGTAAGCCATATATCACAGTACAAAACGTGTCAAACCTTATCCTGGTGACGTTCGTGGGTCATGATGTAAATACTGCCTTTAGATATACTTCCACTAGAGAACAATCCCAGTAGTAATGAAACTGCAGGGGTTTACAAAATTTCATGTAAAGATTGCGACTTACTTTATATTAGAGAAACTGGAAGAGATATACTGGTGAAACGGAAAGGAATATTAGTATGCGTGTAAGACAAGGAACACAAATAATGTAGACAACGTTTATTGCTCAAAAAATAAAAAAAAATAAAGAAGTAATCGATAGGAATTGCAACGGAAATGCTATACGAATGTACTAGATAAAAAAAAAAAAAAAAGGATAGAAGAGGATGTGTGTATATGAAGAATAATAATTTTAACCTTAGTGATGGCAGGCATAAAATAGAACCAGAAATGAAGGGATTGGCGGCTAGGTCCTTGCAGGTGGTCATAATCCCTCACTCAGTTAGTGGACAGCATTGAGGGAGCGTCAGGTTATGTAAGGTTATGGACAGTGCTGCGGAAGCGTCAGGTGATGTCAGGTCGGGTACGGTTAGGGAAATGTGAGGTGTAACCCATAACGGTGGTTTTAATCCCTCACTCAGGTAAGGGACAGTACTGAGGGAGTGTCAGGTAACGTCAGGTCAGGTACAGTTAGCGATATGTGAGGTGTAACCATCTACAGTATATTTATAAAAGAGCCGCTTTGTTTGTTTTTTGCTTGCATTTCTATCAAGCCAAAAACAGGGTCCAGAGACCCCCAGACCCATAAATATTCTGAATCAGGGTGACGCAAGGTCGATTTCAGGCAGGCCAAAATTCAGATCTGGGTCAATTGAGATCACCGGTAGAGTGTTCGCCTTTTTTAGCCCTGCCAACGCCGGGTACCGCTGCAGCCCAATTTTATGGCATGGAGGCTCACATAACCTCCAGAGAGAGAGAGAGAGAGAGAGAGAGAGAGAGAGAGAGAGAGAGAGAGAGAGAGCCTTCCCGTCATACATGTAAATCCTTCAAATAAATAATATAAAAGATCTACTAGAGGCATGCACCTGTCTAAGGCACAGTCATACTACTTCACTATGACGCTAAAACACACACTCTGTCCCGCTGTCAGTCACTTGATCACCACCAGTCACAATCTGTCCACTGCCACTCACATAGTCAGTCTCACTAAGTCACACCAAACGCAGTCACTCACACCAGTAACCGCCAGTCACACCAACAGTCAGTCAGTCACCGCCAATCACAGTCAAACTAACAGTCGCTGTTAGTCACACCTCCAGTAACACATTTAATCACAACACCATTCACACACTTTCATCACCAGTTGCAGTCAGTCACTTAGTCACACATTCACGCGGTCAGTCATAGTCATTTACTATACCAGCCACACAGCCAGTCCGTCATATCACCAGCTAAAGTCACACCAACAGTCAGTCAGTCTGGTACACCGATATTTATAGTAAATCACATCATTGTTGAGACAGTCATGACACGCGTAACACAAGCACGTCACCAGCTACACAGTCACACCACCACTCATACAGTAAACCACAGTTGACAGACAGTCACTCAAAAAGGAAGTCACACATTCAGTCACGCCACATGTTATTGTGCCAGTCACACAGTCATCAGTCACGTGATCACAAGCAGTCACGTGCACTGACTTCCCGCGGAGACCTGACTCTGGACGGAAGGCTACGTGGCATGACCCCACCCACCGACGTCTGACCCACCAAGGAGTTTATAAGCCAGACGTGCAGGCTCGCATCCATTCTGCTGCCTGCCTCCACACTGACAACATCTCCTGCTCCTGTCTTGTTTCAACAAGGGTAACAGCTCTCCGGTTCGCCGTTGATCGAGCTGCTCTGCCCTTCTTGTCTCTTGACAGTGCTTTGAGGTGTTGTTGCTGTCGTTGCTTGCCGCCTTCATCCTGACCACGCCTTGGTCTCCAGCCACTGTTTGTGTACCGGGGTGCTCACGCTTGTGCGCACTCGCCCTTCAGTGGTTTCTTTTTGCCTCTTACTGTATTTCCTTTCTGGCTCTTAGTGTTCCCCTGGTACGTGGTACGAAGCCGAACCCCGCGGTTTCCAGGCGCAGGCCTGGTACACAAGGGGGCCCCGTAGTCGGGGTGGTTATAGGAAGCTGCAGGGGTGAGCCAAAACTTTGTTTAGGGCTAGGGTTAGGCAAGACCTTCGGGGCTGTGGTAAGGGCTGCCGCGTCCTCCGCTAGCGGAGGGGCAGATTCCTGCCACAGTAGGTAGGCTTCTTCCTGCATTTCTGTGTGCCTGTTCTGTGTGGTTGTGTGAGTGTTAGTGTGGGTGTTTGTGCCTGTGTGTGATGACAGGCAAGTCGAGGTCTAGGCCCCCAGGGCCTTCGAGGATTCCTATGCCATCTAGGATCCAGCTGCCTGGTTCATCTGCTCGCGTCCCCTATGCTGGAGGTAGGGTTGAGACGGTTCCTGGGGTCTTGGGTGGGAGCATGGCTGCGGTCGCCCATCCAGCTGCTGTCTCGGCCCAGGGTGTCTTGACCTCGGTAACCCATCCAGCTGCTGCTAGAGGCCAGGAGTCTTTCTCTACTGGAAGGAAAAGGGAGCGTCGTGGATCAGGGGATAGCTCGACTGTGTCTGCTGGCGGTTGTGCTGATCCGGAACATCCAGCTTCTTGCTCCTCTGCTTCCTCTACAGCACCACGGAAGATAGCTCGCCGTCATGAGGGGATGGATGACATTGTGCCTGCTTCAAACCCTGACATTGCTACGTCTCAGGTTGATGCTGTTTCAACCGCTGCTGCTACTCCTGCTGTTAAACATGGCTCTGCCGATGATGAAGGGTTTACCCTTGTGTCTCGCAGAGCTAAGCGCGCAACCCTGACCAAGCCTGCGGCCCAGGGTTTTTCTCTGACTGCTCCACAGCAACCTCCTCCACCTCGCCCTTCAGTGTCTGTGGCAGCCCCTCCTCCACCCCGCTCCTCCTTTCCAGCTTTCAGGGTTCCACTGCAATCGGGTTACGACACCAGCTACGATGCAGTGGCGGCCCTGGAGAGCCAGTTGCCGGGTCTTGCAGCGAGGAATCGCTTTGGCAGGGACGAAAGTTGTGTCCTCATTCCTTCCACGGAAGAGGCTTACCAGCAGCTCAAGGCCGTAGCAGAGGACGAGGCGGCAACAGTGAAGGTGACAGAGCTCACACGGGGTGGACAGGTGACGAAGGCTGTAGTGATGGGATACCCTCGTCGGTTCCCATTAGACATCCTTCGCAGGCACGACCTAGTAGAGGAGGCCACCAGGTGCCAGCACCAGAGGACGCGGGAGGAAACCTTGCAGGTGTGTGTCACCCTCCGCGGCCCCCTTGTCCCCTCTCTCGATCTTGGGAACTGGGGAGTGTACTGGCTGCGCCCGTACACTCCAGAGCCACTGAGGTGCTACCGCTGCCAGAGGTTCGGACACCATCGTGCAAGCTGCAGCAGGCCTGCAGTGTGCGGGATCTGCAGCGGCTCCCACGACACGGAGCAGTGCTTGGCAAAATTCCGAGCAAAGGAGCCGGTCACCTCCCGCTGTCCCAACTGTGCAGGAGCACACCACGCCTGGCATCCCAGTTGCCCAGCGAGGGTGAAGAGGGTGAACCAGGGCAGAGAAAGGCAGGTCTCTTGGGTGCAGGAACAGCAGTCCTTGGTCTCAACGCCGGCCCCCCCAGGGACTTTTGTTTGGGGCCAACAACGCCGCCCCCAGGCACAGACTCCTCCTCTATTAGATACGACTGCTTTTCCTCCCCTGCCAACTCCCGCACAGACCATCGAGACAGTGGCGGAAGTTCACAGGCCCATGGCCTCAATGGATCCATCACCCCTGCTGCCCCCTCCTTCCCAAGAGGATCCAGTGCTCGCGCCGGTAACGCAAACCCCTCCTCCGCAGGCACATCAATCTCAAGCAGCCCCACTCTTCACACTGGATGAGCTGCGCACCCTGGGGACGCAATTGGCTCTGGCCATAGCAGAAACCGTGGCTCAGACTCTGGGGATCCAGCTAAACACAGATCCTATAGTGGCAGTAGTGGACCGTACACTGAATCAAGCAGTCGAGGCGAAACGACAGCTCGTTGTTCCTCCTGCCTCAGCCAAGCGGCCTCGATCACCGAGGAAGCCCAAGTCGTCCCCCAGAGGGACTGCTTCAAAGGTAGCCAAGATCAAGGCTCGGCCACCCCGCACCCTAGCGGCCGGCTCTCCTCATCTTCCATCGGCCCCCTTGGTGCCTCCTTTGATGCCAGTGGGTCAGGAATCAGAGGAGTTTCGCCTCTGTCTGTCTCCGGGCCCCAGGACGGTACCTACCTCAGGGTCCTCCAATGGAACTGCGCAGGAGCAATGAGTAAGCTTCCCCTCCTGCAAGAGGTGGCCAACAGGGATCAACCACACGTTATTCTCCTGCAGGAAACCTTGTTGACTGAGAGCTCCCGGTTTCGTTTGGCGGGATACACCTCCTATCTCCTCCCTCGTGAACGTGGTGTAGCTCAGGGTTGTGCCGTTTTGGTTAGGGAACACATCGGTTCTGCAGTCTGTGAGCCTCCCTACTGTGGGACTGGTGTTGAGGTCCAGGGCGTGATCCTACAATTAGCGGGGTCACCCCTCACTGTGTTCAATGTATATCGTGGCCGAGATGCTTCTCTGGAGTTGGGGGACTTGTTCTCCCAGGCTACTAGGGGGCCTGTGTTCATTGGAGGCGACTTCAATGCACACCACGATATGCTTTCCTCGCCTCTCAAGACCAACGAGGCTGGTCGGCACATCTCTGTAGTTATGGAGGAGATGGGAGGTGTCTCCCTGCTGAATGATATCGGTGAGGCTACTCATATTAGAGGAGGTCGACTAGACCTCACCTTTGTTTCCACCCCTCTCGCAGGCTCGGCAATGTGGTCACTCCATCCCCACCTCATGAGTGACCACTATGCTGTTGTGGTTGATTTACCTTTGGCTCCCCTTCCTCCACCCGGGTCGCCTCAGAGGTGGGATATTAGCAGGGCGGACTGGGCAGCCTTTGACAGGGCTCTCACTCTTGCCTTCTCATCTGCCCCTGCATCAGACCTCGAGGGTCGGGCGGAGCAAGTTGCTGATGCTTTTAGACAAGCAGCATCTCTTGCTATCCCGATACAGCAGCGCTTTGCGGGGTGCTACCGGGATGGCTGGTTCTATTGTGACAGGGTCAGGGAGTTGAATCGGAGGCTGAATGCAGCTCGCAGACAGTACCGGCGGCGCCGCACTTCGCCGAGCCGCCGGTGCCTGTCTGCCGTGTCTCGCCATGTCCTCGCGGAGAAGCACTGACTTAGGGAGGAGGCGTGGATTAGGTGGTGTCGTACCCTTGATTCTCACTCCACACTCCGTGAGATGTGGAGGAGAATCAGGTCCATCTCCGATCCACGTCCCTCCCGTCCACCTTCACACCCTGACCCTGTCGCAGAGGCCAGCCGCCTGGCTCAGCACTTTGCAGACCGCTCTGCCTCCTGCAATCTCCCGCGGTCCATCTTGGCCATACAGGAGCAGCTGTCCGCCTCTCGTGTTGAGGCTATTCAGGCGGCCTGTGACCGTCCTGATCCAGCTGATTGCCCCATCACTAGTGGGGAGCTGCTGGCAGCTTTGCAACATAGAGCGGACACTGCTCCAGGCCTTGATGGGCTGACTTATTCCATCCTGTCGCATGCGGGTGATTGTGGTAAAGAGCGGCTTCTTGCCCTGCTCAACCTCTCGTGGTCTGAGGGGCGTCTGCCGAGGTCGTGGAAGACTGCTGTCATCCACCCCATCCCGAAGCCTAACAATCCTGGTGCCATGCGCCCCATCTCGCTGCTCAGCTGTATTGCCAAGACGGCTGAGCGGGTTGTGCGGGCGCGTCTGGCATGGAGGTTAGGTCCGCTTCACCAGAGGATATTTGCCTATCATCCAGGCAGAAGTGCCTCTCACTGCCTTGCATCTCTCCTCGGTGAACTTCGGGGTGGAGTGGGGATGGCGGTCTTCCTTGACCTAGAGAAAGCTTTTGAGTTGGCGAGCCCCAAAGTCATCCTTCAGGCTCTTGCAGACAAGGGAGTGGGTGGCAAGCTCTTGTCATGGCTTGCGGACTTTTTTCATGAGCGTGCTGCGGGGGTCCGCTTCCAGGGGCAGCTCTCCTCCTTTCATACCCACCTAAACGGCACCCCCCAGGGGAGTGTCTTGAGCCCTCTCCTTTTCAATATCCTCATGGAGGGGCTACTTACTGAGGACTACGGGCGCGGCGTTACCCTCCTGTGCTATGCTGATGATCTGGCCCTCGTCATAGCCAGGAAGGATTGTTACACACATGCCAACATTGCACTTGCACGGCTCTATAGTAAATGTGCGGAGCTGGGCCTAAAAATAAACTTTGGTAAAACCAAATGCATGCCCTTTGGCCTTAGGCCTCCCTGCTTTCCTCTTCTGCTTGGTGGCCACCAGCTGTCTCTCGTGGCAGTGCACACGTATCTTGGAGTGCGACTGGACAGCAACCTCACTTTCGAGAGCCACGTCAGGTACTTGCGCGAGCGGGCAAAGACACGTCTGTCTGCTCTTCGCTCCCTCTCAAAGAAGAGTTTGGGGGCCTCTTTTTATGTGCTGCGCACGTTCTACATCCACGCTATAAGGTCTTTGGTGGACTATAGTGCCATCTGCCTGACGGGTCTTGCCCCAAGTGTTTCTCAGTCTCTGGAGGTCGTGCAGAATGAGGCTCTGCGCATCATTCTGCATGCACCTCCTTGGACCAGACTGGTGAATCTGCGAGTGGAGGGCGGTTTCCCATCGTTGAAAGGCCGAATTATGCTCCGGGCTGTAGCAACCTCTCTGCAACTTGTGCACCGCAGGCCACATCTCCCAGTCTCTTATCTTCTAAAGCGGCTTCTGTCACGCCCTCCTGACCCGGCCCCCGGGCGGGACTGGGCTCGTGCCACGGTTGCTATGCTACATAGTATTGGTGCTGCTGACGATATATGCCAGGTCCCTGACTCGCCCTTCAATGGGTTCGAGGAACCACCACCTTGGGAGCCTCCCCTTTTCCGGTGTGTTTACCCAGCAGGTGGAAAGCCTCGAAATACCATCCCAGCACTCCTCCGTCAGGATAGTCTCCGCCGGGTAGCTGCTCTGGGGTCTGCGGGGTCAGCAGTTTATTATACTGATGGCTCAGTGGCAGCTGATGGCACTGCTGGAGCGGCCTTTGTTTTTGGCGACATGGTGGAGTCTTGGCGGGTGTCCCAGGGGGCGTCTCCCTTCCAGGCCGAGCTCGCTGCTATTCTGGGAGCATTACGGCATGCAAACAACCGCCGATATTGCCGTGTGGTTATTCATACAGACTCGCTCTCATCTATTGTGCGCCTTCGCTCCTTTTCCCTCAAAGACAACATCTTTTTGTTATCCTCTATATACACCGTAGCTTCTCTCCTCGTCCGTGGGGGAGCCACGATCATCCTTCACTGGCTTCCAGGTCATGTTGGCATCTTGGGGAATGAGCTGGCAGATGAGGCTGCGCGCTCTGCCTGTACTCTTCCTGCTGTCACGTTCCCACTCTGCAAAAGTCAGGCTCAAATCATTAGATCTTTCGCTGTGACTATTGGACATCAATCAGTGGAGGAACATAGGCTATGTGTGGCTGAAGGCTCAAGCTCTGCCACTTGGTATGCCAGTGCCACTTCTTATTCGCCTTTGCAGCCCCCTATGGGCTTACCGAATCGTCTGCTAGTGAGGCTGCGGCGTTTACGTTTGGGATACTTATGCTATAATCAGATAAAGGGAGTGGCCCCAGACCCTTGTGAACACTGCTTAGAGAGGTCGGAGGAGCCTCTACTGCACTATCTATTGAATTGCCCTGTGACTTCTGCTCTCAGGTCTCTCCCTCGTGGGGCATCCATCCCATCAGAAGATGAGGTGAGGGATGCCGCTGGCATAGTTGCCCGTGCTCCTATTTCTCTATTACTTGGGTA